>NW_028248611.1:0-167883 GCF_964263255.1 Lissotriton vulgaris
CATTGAGAAGAAGACAGGACTCGCTGGGATTTTTAGGTGTTAATAAAGAGCCGGGCTCCGGAGGAGCAGAGGAAAGAGAGAGCAGAGGCTCATCTGCATCAATCGGAAAGCACGCACAGCTAGGACATGTCAAATAATCCTCAGGTCTGTAGCGATGTGAGCAAGGGGCAGGGGCGGGCTTAAGCCGCAGCATCTCCCTTAAAGAGTATTTCAGGACAGGGGCGCCTGCCTTGTAATGGCCAGTGGTCCAGCCGTCCAGCCCGTCCTCAACGCGGACGGGCGCAGACGGGCAGGACTCTGGCACGACTCCGGCGCAGGTTCGGCGCGTCCGCTGAACGCGTCCGCTGCGCGGAGGCATTGCCTTCCGTTTATATAGTGGCCAATAGAGAGCGTGGAAACGCTGCCCCAAACCAAGATGGCCGCCAAAGTCGATTCTACCTGGCCGAGGCTCGGCTATCTCAGCATCCAAATCGGCTGAGGGTGATCCGAGTATCAGGGTGAGTGCTTAGTTAATCAAGCGGGGGGCAGGGGGATAATTTTTGCCACTTTTAAATGCCTCCAAATGGTATTTATTTCACTTCCCGAGCCCCTGGAAGCATGAAAATCACTTTAAACATGCTAATTTTAGCTCTAACACTGATGATCCACCTACAAATGTGAACTGACGTTCAAAAATAAAACATTTGAAAACGGACCATTTTCCACATTTCTGAAGCATGACGTAATGGGGGGGTGTTATCTCTTTTGTTTAAAATCAGCCGTTTTTGCTCGAACATTAAATGCCTCCAAATGGTATTTAATTAACTTCCCGAGCCCCTGGAAGCATGAAAATCACTTTAAACATGCTAATTTTAGCTCTAACACTGATGATCCACCTACAAATGTGAACTGAAGTTCAAAAATAAAACATTTGAAAACGGACCATTTTCCACATTTCTGAAGCATGACGTAATGGGGGGGTGTTATCTCTTTTGTCGAAAATCAGCCGTTTTTGCTCGAACATTAAATGCCTCCAAATGGTATTTAATTAACTTCCCGAGCCCCTGGAAGCATGAAAATCACTTTAAACATGCTAATTTTAGCTCTAACACTGATGATCCACCTACAAATGTGAACTGACGTTCAAAAATAAAACATTTGAAAACGGACCATTTTCCACATTTCTGAAGCATGACGTAATGGGGGGGTGTTATCTCTTTTGTCGAAAATCAGCCGTTTTTGCTCGAACATTAAATGCCTCCAAATGGTATTTAATTAACTTCCCGAGCCCCTGGAAGCATGAAAATCACTTTAAACATGCTAATTTTAGCTCTAACACTGATGATCCACCTACAAATGTGAACTGACGTTCAAAAATAAAACATTTGAAAACGGACCATTTTCCACATTTCTGAAGCATGACGTAATGGGGGTGTGTTATCTCTTTTGTCGAAAATCAGCCGTTTTTGCTCGAACATTAAATGCCTCCAAATGGTATTTAATTAACTTCCCGGGGTGAAGAAACCCTTTTTGAGAACTCAGAGTGAGTAAATTGGCCATTTTCATGCACTTTTAACCATTCCATAAATCTTGTGTTTTGGGCCCCTGGAAGCATGAAAATCACTTTAAACATGCTAATTTTAGCTCTAACACTGATGATCCACCTACAAATGTGAACTGACGTTCAAAAATAAAACATTTGAAAACGGACCATTTTCCACATTTCTGAAGCATGACGTAATGGGGGGGTGTTATCTCTTTTGTCGAAAATCAGCCGTTTTTGCTCGAACATTAAATGCCTCCAAATGGTATTTAATTAACTTCCCGAGCCCCTGGAAGCATGAAAATCACTTTAAACATGCTAATTTTAGCTCTAACACTGATGATCCACCTACAAATGTGAACTGACGTTCAAAAATAAAACATTTGAAAACGGACCATTTTCCACATTTCTGAAGCATGACGTAATGGGGGGGTGTTATCTCTTTTGTCGAAAATCAGCCGTTTTTGCTCGAACATTAAATGCCTCCAAATGGTATTTAATTAACTTCCCGGGGTGAAGAAACCCTTTTTGAGAACTCAGAGTGAGTAAATTGGCCATTTTCATGCACTTTTAACCATTCCATAAATCTTGTGTTTTGGGCCCCTGGAAGCATGAAAATCACTTTAAACATGCTAATTTTAGCTCTAACACTGATGATCCACCTACAAATGTGAACTGACGTTCAAAAATAAAACATTTGAAAACGGACCATTTTCCACATTTCTGAAGCATGACGTAATGGGGGGGTGTTATCTCTTTTGTCGAAAATCAGCCGTTTTTGCTCGAACATTAAATGCCTCCAAATGGTATTTAATTAACTTCCCGAGCCCCTGGAAGCATGAAAATCACTTTAAACATGCTAATTTTAGCTCTAACACTGATGATCCACCTACAAATGTGAACTGACGTTCAAAAATAAAACATTTGAAAACGGACCATTTTCCACATTTCTGATGCATGACGTAATGGGGGGGTGTTATCTCTTTTGTTGAAAATCAGCCGTTTTTGCTCGAACATTAAATGCCTCCAAATGGTATTTATTTCACTTCCGAGCCCCTGGAAGCATGTAAATCACTTTAAACATGCTAATTTTAGCTCTAACACTGATGATCCACCTACAAATGTGAACTGACGTTCAAAAATAAAACATTTGAAAACGGACCATTTTCCACATTTCTGAAGCATGACGTAATGGGGGGGTGTTATCTCTTTTGTCGAAAATCAGCCGTTTTTGCTCGAACATTAAATGCCTCCAAATGGTATTTAATTAACTTCCCGAGCCCCTGGAAGCATGAAAATCACTTTAAACATGCTAATTTTAGCTCTAACACTGATGATCCACCTACAAATGTGAACTGACGTTCAAAAATAAAACATTTGAAAACGGACCATTTTCCACATTTCTGAAGCATGACGTAATGGGGGGTGTTATCTCTTTTGTCGAAAATCAGCTATTTTGCTCGAACATTAAATGCCTCCAAATGGTATTTAATTAACTTCCCGAGTTCCTGGAAGCATGAAAATCACTTTAAACATGCTAATTTTAGCTCTAACACTGATGATCCACCTACAAATGTGAACTGACGTTCAAAAATAAAACATTTGAAAACGGACCATTTTCCACATTTCTGAAGCATGACGTAATGGGGGGGTGTTATCTCTTTTGTCGAAAATCAGCCGTTTTTGCTCGAACATTAAATGCCTCCAAATGGTATTTAATTAACTTCCCGAGCCCCTGGAAGCATGAAAATCACTTTAAACATGCTAATTTTAGCTCTAACACTGATGATCCACCTACAAATGTGAACTGACGTTCAAAAATAAAACATTTGAAAACGGGCCATTTTCCACATTTCTGAAGCATGACGTAATGGGGGGGTGTTATCTCTTTTGTCGAAAATCAGCCGTTTTTGCTCGAACATTAAATGCCTCCAAATGGTATTTAATTAACTTCCCGGGGTGAAGAAACCCTTTTTGAGAACTCAGAGTGAGTAAATTGGCCATTTTCATGCACTTTTAACCATTCCATAAATCTTGTGTTTTGGGCCCCTGGAAGCATGAAAATCACTTTAAACATGCTAATTTTAGCTCTAACACTGATGATCCACCTACAAATGTGAACTGACGTTCAAAAATAAAACATTTGAAAACGGACCATTTTCCACATTTCTGAAGCATGACATAATGGGGGGGTGTTATCTCTTTTGTCGAAAATCAGCCGTTTTTGCTCGAACATTAAATGCCTCCAAATGGTATTTAATTAACTTCCCGAGCCCCTGGAAGCATGAAAATCACTTTAAACATGCTAATTTTAGCTCTAACACTGATGATCCACCTACAAATGTGAACTGACGTTCAAAAATAAAACATTTGAAAACGGACCATTTTCCACATTTCTGAAGCATGACGTAATGGGGGGGTGTTATCTCTTTTGTCGAAAATCAGCCGTTTTTGCTCGAACATTAAATGCCTCCAAATGGTATTTAATTAACTTCCCGAGCCCCTGGAAGCATGAAAATCACTTTAAACATGCTAATTTTAGCTCTAACACTGATGATCCACCTACAAATGTGAACTGACGTTCAAAAATAAAACATTTGAAAACGGACCATTTTCCACATTTCTGAAGGATGACGTAATGGGGGGGTGTTATCTCTTTTGTCGAAAATCAGCCGTTTTTGCTCGAACATTAAATGCCTCCAAATGGTATTTAATTAACTTCCCGAGCCCCTGGAAGCATGAAAATCACTTTAAACATGCTAATTTTAGCTCTAACACTGATGATCCACCTACAAATGTGAACTGACGTTCAAAAATAAAACATTTGAAAACGGACCATTTTCCACATTTCTGAAGCATGACGTAATGGGGGGGTCTTATCTCTTTTGTCGAAAATCAGCCGTTTTTGCTCGAACATTAAATGCCTCCAAATGGTATTTATTTCACTTCCCGAGCCCCTGGAAGCATGAAAATCACTTTAAACATGCTAATTTTAGCTCTAACACTGATGATCCACCTACAAATGTGAACTGACGTTCAAAAATAAAACATTTGAAAACGGACCATTTTCCACATTTCTGAAGCATGACGTAATGGGGGGGTGTTATCTCTTTTGTCGAAAATCAGCCGTTTTTGCTCGAACATTAAATGCCTCCAAATGGTATTTAATTAACTTCCCGAGCCCCTGGAAGCATGAAAATCACTTTAAACATGCTAATTTTAGCTCTAACACTGATGATCCACCTACAAATGTGAACTGAAGTTCAAAAATAAAACATTTGAAAACGGACCATTTTCCACATTTCTGAAGCATGATGTAATGGGGGGGTGTTATCTCTTTTGTCGAAAATCAGCCGTTTTTGCTCGAACATTAAATGCCTCCAAATGGTATTTAATTAACTTCCCGAGCCCCTGGAAGCATGAAAATCACTTTAAACATGCTAATTTTAGCTCTAACACTGATGATCCACCTACAAATGTGAACTGACGTTCAAAAATAAAACATTTGAAAACGGACCATTTTCCACATTTCTGAAGCATGACGTAATGGGGGGGTGTTATCTCTTTTGTCGAAAATCAGCCGTTTTTGCTCGAACATTAAATGCCTCCAAATGGTATTTAATTAACTTCCCGAGCCCCTGGAAGCATGAAAATCACTTTAAACATGCTAATTTTAGCTCTAACACTGATGATCCACCTACAAATGTGAACTGACGTTCAAAAATAAAACATTTGAAAACGGACCATTTTCCACATTTTTGAAGCATGACGTAATGGGGGTGTGTTATCTCTTTTGTCGAAAATCAGCCGTTTTTGCTCGAACATTAAATGCCTCCAAATGGTATTTAATTAACTTCCCGGGGTGAAGAAACCCTTTTTGAGAACTCAGAGTGAGTAAATTGGCCATTTTCATGCACTTTTAACCATTCCATAAATCTTGTGTTTTGGGCCCCTGGAAGCATGAAAATCACTTTAAACATGCTAATTTTAGCTCTAACACTGATGATCCACCTACAAATGTGAACTGACGTTCAAAAATAAAACATTTGAAAACGGACCATTTTCCACATTTCTGAAGCATGACGTAATGGGGGGGTGTTATCTCTTTTGTCGAAAATCAGCCGTTTTTGCTCGAACATTAAATGCCTCCAAATGGTATTTAATTAACTTCCCGAGCCCCTGGAAGCATGAAAATCACTTTAAACATGCTAATTTTAGCTCTAACACTGATGATCCACCTACAAATGTGAACTGACGTTCAAAAATAAAACATTTGAAAACGGACCATTTTCCACATTTCTGATGCATGACGTAATGGGGGGGTGTTATCTCTTTTGTTGAAAATCAGCCGTTTTTGCTCGAACATTAAATGCCTCCAAATGGTATTTATTTCACTTCCGAGCCCCTGGAAGCATGTAAATCACTTTAAACATGCTAATTTTAGCTCTAACACTGATGATCCACCTACAAATGTGAACTGACGTTCAAAAATAAAACATTTGAAAACGGACCATTTTCCGCATTTCTGAAGCATGACGTAATGGGGGGGTGTTATCTCTTTTGTCGAAAATCAGCCGTTTTTGCTCGAACATTAAATGCCTCCAAATGGTATTTAATTAACTTCCCGAGCCCCTGGAAGCATGAAAATCACTTTAAACATGCTAATTTTAGCTCTAACACTGATGATCCACCTACAAATGTGAACTGACGTTCAAAAATAAAACATTTGAAAACGGACCATTTTCCACATTTCTGAAGCATGACGTAATGGGGGGTGTTATCTCTTTTGTCGAAAATCAGCTATTTTGCTCGAACATTAAATGCCTCCAAATGGTATTTAATTAACTTCCCGAGCCCCTGGAAGCATGAAAATCACTTTAAACATGCTAATTTTAGCTCTAACACTGATGATCCACCTACAAATGTGAACTGACGTTCAAAAATAAAACATTTGAAAACGGACCATTTTCCACATTTCTGAAGCATGACGTAATGGGGGGGTGTTATCTCTTTTGTCGAAAATCAGCCGTTTTTGCTCGAACATTAAATGCCTCCAAATGGTATTTAATTAACTTCCCGAGCCCCTGGAAGCATGAAAATCACTTTAAACATGCTAATTTTAGCTCTAACACTGATGATCCACCTACAAATGTGAACTGACGTTCAAAAATAAAACATTTGAAAACGGGCCATTTTCCACATTTCTGAAGCATGACGTAATGGGGGGGTGTTATCTCTTTTGTCGAAAATCAGCCGTTTTTGCTCGAACATTAAATGCCTCCAAATGGTATTTAATTAACTTCCCGGGGTGAAGAAACCCTTTTTGAGAACTCAGAGTGAGTAAATTGGCCATTTTCATGCACTTTTAACCATTCCATAAATCTTGTGTTTTGGGCCCCTGGAAGCATGAAAATCACTTTAAACATGCTAATTTTAGCTCTAACACTGATGATCCACCTACAAATGTGAACTGACGTTCAAAAATAAAACATTTGAAAACGGACCATTTTCCACATTTCTGAAGCATGACATAATGGGGGGGTGTTATCTCTTTTGTCGAAAATCAGCCGTTTTTGCTCGAACATTAAATGCCTCCAAATGGTATTTAATTAACTTCCCGAGCCCCTGGAAGCATGAAAATCACTTTAAACATGCTAATTTTAGCTCTAACACTGATGATCCACCTACAAATGTGAACTGACGTTCAAAAATAAAACATTTGAAAACGGACCATTTTCCACATTTCTGAAGCATGACGTAATGGGGGGGTGTTATCTCTTTTGTCGAAAATCAGCCGTTTTTGCTCGAACATTAAATGCCTCCAAATGGTATTTAATTAACTTCCCGAGCCCCTGGAAGCATGAAAATCACTTTAAACATGCTAATTTTAGCTCTAACACTGATGATCCACCTACAAATGTGAACTGACGTTCAAAAATAAAACATTTGAAAACGGACCATTTTCCACATTTCTGAAGGATGACGTAATGGGGGGGTGTTATCTCTTTTGTCGAAAATCAGCCGTTTTTGCTCGAACATTAAATGCCTCCAAATGGTATTTAATTAACTTCCCGAGCCCCTGGAAGCATGAAAATCACTTTAAACATGCTAATTTTAGCTCTAACACTGATGATCCACCTACAAATGTGAACTGACGTTCAAAAATAAAACATTTGAAAACGGACCATTTTCCACATTTCTGAAGCATGACGTAATGGGGGGGTCTTATCTCTTTTGTCGAAAATCAGCCGTTTTTGCTCGAACATTAAATGCCTCCAAATGGTATTTATTTCACTTCCCGAGCCCCTGGAAGCATGAAAATCACTTTAAACATGCTAATTTTAGCTCTAACACTGATGATCCACCTACAAATGTGAACTGACGTTCAAAAATAAAACATTTGAAAACGGACCATTTTCCACATTTCTGAAGCATGACGTAATGGGGGGGTGTTATCTCTTTTGTCGAAAATCAGCTGTTTTTGCTCGAACATTAAATGCCTCCAAATGGTATTTAATTAACTTCCCGAGCCCCTGGAAGCATGAAAATCACTTTAAACATGCTAATTTTAGCTCTAACACTGATGATCCACCTACAAATGTGAACTGAAGTTCAAAAATAAAACATTTGAAAACGGACCATTTTCCACATTTCTGAAGCATGACGTAATGGGGGGGTGTTATCTCTTTTGTCGAAAATCAGCCGTTTTTGCTCGAACATTAAATGCCTCCAAATGGTATTTAATTAACTTCCCGAGCCCCTGGAAGCATGAAAATCACTTTAAACATGCTAATTTTAGCTCTAACACTGATGATCCACCTACAAATGTGAACTGACGTTCAAAAATAAAACATTTGAAAACGGACCATTTTCCACATTTCTGAAGCATGACGTAATGGGGGGGTGTTATCTCTTTTGTCGAAAATCAGCCGTTTTTGCTCGAACATTAAATGCCTCCAAATGGTATTTAATTAACTTCCCGAGCCCCTGGAAGCATGAAAATCACTTTAAACATGCTAATTTTAGCTCTAACACTGATGATCCACCTACAAATGTGAACTGACGTTCAAAAATAAAACATTTGAAAACGGACCATTTTCCACATTTCTGAAGCATGACGTAATGGGGGGGTGTTATCTCTTTTGTCGAAAATCAGCCGTTTTTGCTCGAACATTAAATGCCTCCAAATGGTATTTAATTAACTTCCCGAGCCCCTGGAAGCATGAAAATCACTTTAAACATGCTAATTTTAGCTCTAACACTGATGATCCACCTACAAATGTGAACTGACGTTCAAAAATAAAACATTTGAAAACGGACCATTTTCCACATTTCTGAAGCATGACGTAATGGGGGGGTGTTATCTCTTTTGTCGAAAATCAGCCGTTTTTGCTCGAACATTAAATGCCTCCAAATGGTATTTAATTAACTTCCCGAGCCCCTGGAAGCATGAAAATCACTTTAAACATGCTAATTTCAGCTCTAACACTGATGATCCACCTACAAATGTGAACTGACGTTCAAAAATAAAACATTTGAAAACGGACCATTTTCCACATTTCTGAAGCATGACGTAATGGGGGGGTGTTATCTCTTTTGTCGAAAATCAGCCGTTTTTGCTCGAACATTAAATGCCTCCAAATGGTATTTAATTAACTTCCTGGGGTGAAGAAACCCTTTTTGAGAACTCAGAGTGAGTAAATTGGCCATTTTCATGCACTTTTAACCATTCCATAAATCTTGTGTTTTGGGCCCCTGGAAGCATGAAAATCACTTTAAACATGCTAATTTTAGCTCTAACACTGATGATCCACCTACAAATGTGAACTGACGTTCAAAAATAAAACATTTGAAAACGGACCATTTTCCACATTTCTGAAGCATGACGTAATGGGGGGGTGTTATCTCTTTTGTCGAAAATCAGCCGTTTTTGCTCGAACATTAAATGCCTCCAAATGGTATTTAATTAACTTCCCGAGCCCCTGGAAGCATGAAAATCACTTTAAACATGCTAATTTTAGCTCTAACACTGATGATCCACCTACAAATGTGAACTGACGTTAAAAAATAAAACATTTGAAAACGGACCATTTTCCACATTTCTGAAGCATGACGTAACGGGGGGGTGTTATCTCTTTTGTCGAAAATCAGCCGTTTTTGCTCGAACATTAAATGCCTCCAAATGGTATTTAATTAACTTCCCGACCCCTGGAAGCATGAAAATCACTTTAAACATGCTAATTTTAGCTCTAACACTGATGATCCACCTACAAATGTGAACTGACGTTCAAAAATAAAACATTTGAAAACGGACCATTTTCCACATTTCTGAAGCATGACGTAATGGGGGGGTGTTATCTCTTTTGTCGAAAATCAGCCGTTTTTGCTCGAACATTAAATGCCTCCAAATGGTATTTAATTAACTTCCCGAGCCCCTGGAAGCATGAAAATCACTTTAAACATGCTAATTTTAGCTCTAACACTGACGATCCACCTACAAATGTGAACTGACGTTCAAAAATAAAACATTTAAAAACGGACCATTTTCCACATTTCTGAAGCATGACGTAATGGGGGGGTGTTATCTCTTTTGTCGAAAATCAGCCGTTTTTGCTCGAACATTAAATGCCTCCAAATGGTATTTAATTAACTTCCCGGGGTGAAGAAACCCTTTTTGAGAACTCAGAGTGAGTAAATTGGCCATTTTCATGCACTTTTAACCATTCCATAAATCTTGTGTTTTGGGCCCCTGGAAGCATGAAAATCACTTTAAACATGCTAATTTTAGCTCTAACACTGATGATCCACCTACAAATGTGAACTGACGTTCAAAAATAAAACATTTGAAAACGGACCATTTTCCACATTTCTGAAGCATGACGTAATGGGGGGGGGTGTTATCTCTTTTGTCGAAAATCAGCCGTTTTTGCTCGAACATTAAATGCCTCCAAATGGTATTTATTTCACTTCCCGAGCCCCTGGAAGCATGAAAATCACTTTAAACATGCTAATTTTAGCTCTAACACTGATGATCCACCTACAAATGTGAACTGACGTTCAAAAATAAAACATTTGAAAACGGACCATTTTCCACATTTCTGAAGCATGACATAATGGGGGGGGTGTTATCTCTTTTGTCGAAAATCAGCCGTTTTTGCTCGAACATTAAATGCCTCCAAATGGTATTTATTTCACTTCCCGAGCCCCTGGAAGCATGAAAATCACTTTAAACATGCTAATTTTAGCTCTAACACTGATGATCCACCTACAAATGTGAACTGACGTTCAAAAATAAAACATTTGAAAACGGACCATTTTCCACATTTCTGAAGCATGACGTAATGGGGGGGTGTTATCTCTTTTGTTTAAAATCAGCCGTTTTTGCTCGAACATTAAATGCCTCCAAATGGTATTTAATTAACTTCCCGAGCCCCTGGAAGCATGAAAATCACTTTAAACATGCTAATTTTAGCTCTAACACTGATGATCCACCTACAAATGTGAACTGAAGTTCAAAAATAAAACATTTGAAAACGGACCATTTTCCACATTTCTGAAGCATGACGTAATGGGGGGGTGTTATCTCTTTTGTCGAAAATCAGCCGTTTTTGCTCGAACATTAAATGCCTCCAAATGGTATTTAATTAACTTCCCGAGCCCCTGGAAGCATGAAAATCACTTTAAACATGCTAATTTTAGCTCTAACACTGATGATCCACCTACAAATGTGAACTGACGTTCAAAAATAAAACATTTGAAAACGGACCATTTTCCACATTTCTGAAGCATGACGTAATGGGGGGGTGTTATCTCTTTTGTCGAAAATCAGCCGTTTTTGCTCGAACATTAAATGCCTCCAAATGGTATTTAATTAACTTCCCGGGGTGAAGAAACCCTTTTTGAGAACTCAGAGTGAGTAAATTGGCCATTTTCATGCACTTTTAACCATTCCATAAATCTTGTGTTTTGGGCCCCTGGAAGCATGAAAATCACTTTAAACATGCTAATTTTAGCTCTAACACTGATGATCCACCTACAAATGTGAACTGACGTTCAAAAATAAAACATTTGAAAACGGACCATTTTCCACATTTCTGAAGCATGACGTAATGGGGGGGTGTTATCTCTTTTGTCGAAAATCAGCCGTTTTTGCTCGAACATTAAATGCCTCCAAATGGTATTTAATTAACTTCCCGAGCCCCTGGAAGCATGAAAATCACTTTAAACATGCAAATTTTAGCTCTAACACTGATGATCCACCTACAAATGTGAACTGACGTTCAAAAATAAAACATTTGAAAACGGACCATTTTCCACATTTCTGATGCATGACGTAATGGGGGGGTGTTATCTCTTTTGTCGAAAATCAGCCGTTTTTGCTCGAACATTAAATGCCTCCAAATGGTATTTATTTCACTTCCCGAGCCCCTGGAAGCATGAAAATCACTTTAAACATGCTAATTTTAGCTCTAACACTGATGATCCACCTACAAATGTGAACTGACGTTCAAAAATAAAACATTTGAAAACGGACCATTTTCCACATTTCTGAAGCATGACGTAATGGGGGGGTGTTATCTCTTTTGTCGAAACTCAGCCGTTTTTGCTCGAACATTAAATGCCTCCAAATGGTATTTAATTAACTTCCCGAGCCCCTGGAAGCATGAAAATCACTTTAAACATGCTAATTTTAGCTCTAACACTGATGATCCACCTACAAATGTGAACTGACGTTCAAAAATAAAACATTTGAAAACGGACCATTTTCCACATTTCTGAAGCATGACGTAATGGGGGGTGTTATCTCTTTTGTCGAAAATCAGCCGTTTTTGCTCGAACATTAAATGCCTCCAAATGGTATTTAATTAACTTCCCGAGCCCCTGGAAGCATGAAAATCACTTTAAACATGCTAATTTTAGCTCTAACACTGATGATCCACCTACAAATGTGAACTGACGTTCAAAAATAAAACATTTGAAAACGGACCATTTTCCACATTTCTGAAGCATGACGTAATGGGGGGGGTGTTATCTCTTTTGTCGAAAATCAGCCGTTTTTGCTCGAACATTAAATGCCTCCAAATGGTATTTATTTCACTTCCCGAGCCCCTGGAAGCATGAAAATCACTTTAAACATGCTAATTTTAGCTCTAACACTGATGATCCACCTACAAATGTGAACTGACGTTCAAAAATAAAACATTTGAAAACGGACCATTTTCCACGTTTCTGAAGCATGACATAATGGGGGGGTGTTATCTCTTTTGTCGAAAATCAGCCGTTTTTGCTCGAACATTAAATGCCTCCAAATGGTATTTATTTCACTTCCCGAGCCCCTGGAAGCATGAAAATCACTTTAAACATGCTAATTTTAGCTCTAACACTGATGATCCACCTACAAATGTGAACTGACGTTCAAAAATAAAACATTTGAAAACGGACCATTTTCCACATTTCTGAAGCATGACGTAATGGGGGGGTGTTATCTCTTTTGTTTAAAATCAGCCGTTTTTGCTCGAACATTAAATGCCTCCAAATGGTATTTAATTAACTTCCCGAGCCCCTGGAAGCATGAAAATCACTTTAAACATGCTAATTTTAGCTCTAACACTGATGATCCACCTACAAATGTGAACTGAAGTTCAAAAATAAAACATTTGAAAACGGACCATTTTCCACATTTCTGAAGCATGACGTAATGGGGGGTGTTATCTCTTTTGTCGAAAATCAGCCGTTTTTGCTCGAACATTAAATGCCTCCAAATGGTATTTAATTAACTTCCCGAGCCCCTGGAAGCATGAAAATCACTTTAAACATGCTAATTTTAGCTCTAACACTGATGATCCACCTACAAATGTGAACTGACGTTCAAAAATAAAACATTTGAAAACGGACCATTTTCCACTTTTCTGAAGCATGACGTAATGGGGGGGGGTGTTATCTCTTTTGTCGAAAATCAGCCGTTTTTGCTCGAACATTAAATGCCTCCAAATGGTATTTAATTAACTTCCCGAGGCCCTGGAAGCATGAAAATCACTTTAAACATGCTAATTTTAGCTCTAACACTGATGATCCACCTACAAATGTGAACTGACGTTCAAAAATAAAACATTTGAAAACGGACCATTTTCCACATTTCTGAAGCATGACGTAATGGGGGGGTGTTATCTCTTTTGTCGAAAATCAGCCGTTTTTGCTCGAACATTAAATGCCTCCAAATGGTATTTAATTAACTTCCCGAGCCCCTGGAAGCATGAAAATCACTTTAAACATGCTAATTTTAGCTCTAACACTGATGATCCACCTACAAATGTGAACTGACGTTCAAAAATAAAACATTTGAAAACGGACCATTTTCCACATTTCTGAAGCATGACGTAATGGGGGGGTGTTATCTCTTTTGTCGAAAATCAGCCGTTTTTGCTCGAACATTAAATGCCTCCAAATGGTATTTAATTAACTTCCCGAGCCCCTGGAAGCATGAAAATCACTTTAAACATGCTAATTTTAGCTCTAACACTGATGATCCACCTACAAATGTGAACTGACGTTCAAAAATAAAACATTTGAAAACGGACCATTTTCCACATTTCTGAAGCATGACGTAATGGGGGGGTGTTATCTCTTTTGTCGAAAATCAGCCGTTTTTGCTCGAACATTAAATGCCTCCAAATGGTATTTAATTAACTTCCTGGGGTGAAGAAACCCTTTTTGAGAACTCAGAGTGAGTAAATTGGCCATTTTCATGCACTTTTAACCATTCCATAAATCTTGTGTTTTGGGCCCCTGGAAGCATGAAAATCACTTTAAACATGCTAATTTTAGCTCTAACACTGATGATCCACCTACAAATGTGAACTGACGTTCAAAAATAAAACATTTGAAAACGGACCATTTTCCACATTTCTGAAGCATGACGTAATGGGGGGGTGTTATCTCTTTTGTCGAAAATCAGCCGTTTTTGCTCGAACATTAAATGCCTCCAAATGGTATTTAATTAACTTCCCGAGCCCCTGGAAGCATGAAAATCACTTTAAACATGCTAATTTTAGCTCTAACACTGATGATCCACCTACAAATGTGAACTGACGTTAAAAAATAAAACATTTGAAAACGGACCATTTTCCACATTTCTGAAGCATGACGTAATGGGGGGGTGTTATCTCTTTTGTCGAAAATCAGCCGTTTTTGCTCGAACATTAAATGCCTCCAAATGGTATTTAATTAACTTCCCGACCCCTGGAAGCATGAAAATCACTTTAAACATGCTAATTTTAGCTCTAACACTGATGATCCACCTACAAATGTGAACTGACGTTCAAAAATAAAACATTTGAAAACGGACCATTTTCCACATTTCTGAAGCATGACGTAATGGGGGGGTGTTATCTCTTTTGTCGAAAATCAGCCGTTTTTGCTCGAACATTAAATGCCTCCAAATGGTATTTAATTAACTTCCCGAGCCCCTGGAAGCATGAAAATCACTTTAAACATGCTAATTTTAGCTCTAACACTGACGATCCACCTACAAATGTGAACTGACGTTCAAAAATAAAACATTTGAAAACGGACCATTTTCCACATTTCTGAAGCATGACGTAATGGGGGGGTGTTATCTCTTTTGTTTAAAATCAGCCGTTTTTGCTCGAACATTAAATGCCTCCAAATGGTATTTAATTAATTTCCCGAGCCCCTGGAAGCATGAAAATCACTTTAAACATGCTAATTTTAGCTCTAACACTGATGATCCACCTACAAATGTGAACTGAAGTTCAAAAATAAAACATTTGAAAACGGACCATTTTCCACATTTCTGAAGCATGACGTAATGGGGGGGTGTTATCTCTTTTGTCGAAAATCAGCCGTTTTTGCTCGAACATTAAATGCCTCCAAATGGTATTTAATTAACTTCCCGAGCCCCTGGAAGCATGAAAATCACTTTAAACATGCTAATTTTAGCTCTAACACTGATGATCCACCTACAAATGTGAACTGACGTTAAAAAATAAAACATTTGAAAACGGACCATTTTCCACATTTCTGAAGCATGACGTAATGGGGGGGTGTTATCTCTTTTGTCGAAAATCAGCCGTTTTTGCTCGAACATTAAATGCCTCCAAATGGTATTTAATTAACTTCCCGACCCCTGGAAGCATGAAAATCACTTTAAACATGCTAATTTTAGCTCTAACACTGATGATCCACCTACAAATGTGAACTGACGTTCAAAAATAAAACATTTGAAAACGGACCATTTTCCACATTTCTGAAGCATGACGTAATGGGGGGGTGTTATCTCTTTTGTCGAAAATCAGCCGTTTTTGCTCGAACATTAAATGCCTCCAAATGGTATTTAATTAACTTCCCGAGCCCCTGGAAGCATGAAAATCACTTTAAACATGCTAATTTTAGCTCTAACACTGACGATCCACCTACAAATGTGAACTGACGTTCAAAAATAAAACATTTAAAAACGGACCATTTTCCACATTTCTGAAGCATGACGTAATGGGGGGGGTGTTATCTCTTTTGTCGAAAATCAGCCGTTTTTGCTCGAACATTAAATGCCTCCAAATGGTATTTAATTAACTTCCCGGGGTGAAGAAACCCTTTTTGAGAACTCAGAGTGAGTAAATTGGCCATTTTCATGCACTTTTAACCATTCCATAAATCTTGTGTTTTGGGCCCCTGGAAGCATGAAAATCACTTTAAACATGCTAATTTTAGCTCTAACACTGATGATCCACCTACAAATGTGAACTGACGTTCAAAAATAAAACATTTGAAAACGGACCATTTTCCACATTTCTGAAGCATGACGTAATGGGGGGGTGTTATCTCTTTTGTCGAAAATCAGCCGTTTTTGCTCGAACATTAAATGCCTCCAAATGGTATTTAATTAACTTCCCGAGCCCCTGGAAGCATGAAAATCACTTTAAACATGCTAATTTTAGCTCTAACACTGATGATCCACCTACAAATGTGAACTGACGTTAAAAAATAAAACATTTGAAAACGGACCATTTTCCACATTTCTGAAGCATGACGTAATGGGGGGGTGTTATCTCTTTTGTCGAAAATCAGCCGTTTTTGCTCGAACATTAAATGCCTCCAAATGGTATTTAATTAACTTCCCGACCCCTGGAAGCATGAAAATCACTTTAAACATGCTAATTTTAGCTCTAACACTGATGATCCACCTACAAATGTGAACTGACGTTCAAAAATAAAACATTTGAAAACGGACCATTTTCCACATTTCTGAAGCATGACGTAATGGGGGGGTGTTATCTCTTTTGTCGAAAATCAGCCGTTTTTGCTCGAACATTAAATGCCTCCAAATGGTATTTAATTAACTTCCCGAGCCCCTGGAAGCATGAAAATCACTTTAAACATGCTAATTTTAGCTCTAACACTGACGATCCACCTACAAATGTGAACTGACGTTCAAAAATAAAACATTTAAAAACGGACCATTTTCCACATTTCTGAAGCATGACGTAATGGGGGGGGTGTTATCTCTTTTGTCGAAAATCAGCCGTTTTTGCTCGAACATTAAATGCCTCCAAATGGTATTTAATTAACTTCCCGGGGTGAAGAAACCCTTTTTGAGAACTCAGAGTGAGTAAATTGGCCATTTTCATGCACTTTTAACCATTCCATAAATCTTGTGTTTTGGGCCCCTGGAAGCATGAAAATCACTTTAAACATGCTAATTTTAGCTCTAACACTGATGATCCACCTACAAATGTGAACTGACGTTCAAAAAAAAAACATTTGAAAACGGACCATTTTCCACATTTCTGAAGCATGACGTAATGGGGGGGGGTGTTATCTCTTTTGTCGAAAATCAGCCGTTTTTGCTCGAACATTAAATGCCTCCAAATGGTATTTATTTCACTTCCCGAGCCCCTGGAAGCATGAAAATCACTTTAAACATGCTAATTTTAGCTCTAACACTGATGATCCACCTACAAATGTGAACTGACGTTCAAAAATAAAACATTTGAAAACGGACCATTTTCCACATTTCTGAAGCATGACATAATGGGGGGGTGTTATCTCTTTTGTCGAAAATCAGCCGTTTTTGCTCGAACATTAAATGCCTCCAAATGGTATTTATTTCACTTCCCGAGCCCCTGGAAGCATGAAAATCACTTTAAACATGCTAATTTTAGCTCTAACACTGATGATCCACCTACAAATGTGAACTGACGTTCAAAAATAAAACATTTGAAAACGGACCATTTTCCACATTTCTGAAGCATGACGTAATGGGGGGGTGTTATCTCTTTGGTTTGAAATCAGCCGTTTTTGCTCGAACATTAAATGCCTCCAAATGGTATTTAATTAACTTCCCGAGCCCCTGGAAGCATGAAAATCACTTTAAACATGCTAATTTTAGCTCTAACACTGATGATCCACCTACAAATGTGAACTGAAGTTCAAAAATAAAACATTTGAAAACGGACCATTTTCCACATTTCTGAAGCATGACGTAATGGGGGGGTGTTATCTCTTTTGTCGAAAATCAGCCGTTTTTGCTCGAACATTAAATGCCTCCAAATGGTATTTAATTAACTTCCCGAGCCCCTGGAAGCATGAAAATCACTTTAAACATGCTAATTTTAGCTCTAACACTGATGATCCACCTACAAATGTGAACTGACGTTCAAAAATAAAACATTTGAAAACGGACCATTTTCCACATTTCTGAAGCATGACGTAATGGGGGGGTGTTATCTCTTTTGTCGAAAATCAGCCGTTTTTGCTCGAACATTAAATGCCTCCAAATGGTATTTAATTAACTTCCCGAGCCCCTGGAAGCATGAAAATCACTTTAAACATGCTAATTTTAGCTCTAACACTGATGATCCACCTACAAATGTGAACTGACGTTCAAAAATAAAACATTTGAAAACGGACCATTTTCCACATTTCTGATGCATGACGTAATGGGGGGGTGTTATCTCTTTTGTCGAAAATCAGCCGTTTTTGCTCGAACATTAAATGCCTCCAAATGGTATTTATTTCACTTCCCGAGCCCCTGGAAGCATGAAAATCACTTTAAACATGCTAATTTTAGCTCTAACACTGATGATCCACCTACAAATGTGAACTGACGTTCAAAAATAAAACATTTGAAAACGGACCATTTTCCACATTTCTGAAGCATGACATAATGGGGGGGTGTTATCTCTTTTGTCGAAACTCAGCCGTTTTTGCTCGAACATTAAATGCCTCCAAATGGTATTTAATTAACTTCCCGAGCCCCTGGAAGCATGAAAATCACTTTAAACATGCTAATTTTAGCTCTAACACTGATGATCCACCTACAAATGTGAACTGACGTTCAAAAATAAAACATTTGAAAACGGACCATTTTCCACATTTCTGAAGCATGACGTAATGGGGGGTGTTATCTCTTTTGTAAAAAATCAGCCGTTTTTGCTCGAACATTAAATGCCTCCAAATGGTATTTAATTAACTTCCCGAGCCCCTGGAAGCATGAAAATCACTTTAAACATGCTAATTTTAGCTCTAACACTGATGATCCACCTACAAATGTGAACTGACGTTCAAAAATAAAACATTTGAAAACGGACCATTTTCCACATTTCTGAAGCATGACGTAATGGGAGGGGTGTTATCTCTTTTGTCGAAAATCAGCCGTTTTTGCTCGAACATTAAATGCCTCCAAATGGTATTTATTTCACTTCCCGAGCCCCTGGAAGCATGAAAATCACTTTAAACATGCTAATTTTAGCTCTAACACTGATGATCCACCTACAAATGTGAACTGACGTTCAAAAATAAAACATTTGAAAACGGACCATTTTCCACATTTCTGAAGCATGACATAATGGGGGGGTGTTATCTCTTTTGTCGAAAATCAGCCGTTTTTGCTCGATCATTAAATGCCTCCAAATGGTATTTATTTCACTTCCCGAGCCCCTGGAAGCATGAAAATCACTTTAAACATGCTAATTTTAGCTCTAACACTGATGATCCACCTACAAATGTGAACTGACGTTCAAAAATAAAACATTTGAAAACGGACCATTTTCCACATTTCTGAAGCATGACGTAATGGGGGGGTGTTATCTCTTTTGTTTAAAATCAGCCGTTTTTGCTCGAACATTAAATGCCTCCAAATGGTATTTAATTAACTTCCCGAGCCCCTGGAAGCATGAAAATCACTTTAAACATGCTAATTTTAGCTCTAACACTGATGATCCACCTACAAATGTGAACTGAAGTTCAAAAATAAAACATTTGAAAACGGACCATTTTCCACATTTCTGAAGCATGACGTAATGGGGGGGTGTTATCTCTTTTGTCGAAAATCAGCCGTTTTTGCTCGAACATTAAATGCCTCCAAATGGTATTTAATTAACTTCCCGAGCCCCTGGAAGCATGAAAATCACTTTAAACATGCTAATTTTAGCTCTAACACTGATGATCCACCTACAAATGTGAACTGACGTTCAAAAATAAAACATTTGAAAACGGACCATTTTCCACATTTCTGAAGCATGACGTAATGGGGGGGTGTTATCTCTTTTGTCGAAAATCAGCCGTTTTTGCTCGAACATTAAATGCCTCCAAATGGTATTTAATTAACTTCCCGGGGTGAAGAAACCCTTTTTGAGAACTCAGAGTGAGTAAATTGGCCATTTACATGCACTTTTAACCATTCCATAAATCATGTGTTTAGGGCCCCTGGAAGCATGAAAATCACTTTAAACATGCTAATTTTAGCTCTAACACTGAGGATCCACCTACAAATGTGTACTGACGTTCAAAAATAAAACATTTGAAAACGGACCATTTTCCACATTTCTGAAGCATGACGTAATGGGGGGGTGTTAACTCTTTTGTTGAAAATCAGCCGTTTTTGCTTGAACATAAAATGCCTCCAAATGGTATTTAATTCACTTCCCGAGCCCATGGAAGCATGAAAATCACTTTAAACATGCTAATTTTAGCTCTAACACTGATGATCCACCTACAAATGTGAACTGACGTTCAAAAATAAAACATTTGAAAACGGACCATTTTCCACATTTCTGAAGCATGACGTAATGGGGGGTGTTATCTCTTTTGTCGAAAATCAGCCGTTTTTGCTTGCACATTAAATGCCTCCAAATGGTATTTAATTCACTTCCCGAGCCCCTGGAAGCATGAAAATCACTTTAAACATGCTAATTTTAGCTCTAACACTGATGATCCACCTACAAATGTGAACTGACGTTCAAAAATAAAACATTTGAAAACGGACCATTTTCCACATTTCTGAAGCATGACGTAATGGGGGGGTGTTATCTCTTTTGTCGAAAATCAGCCGTTTTTGCTCGAACATTAAATGCCTCCAAATGGTATTTAATTACCTTCCCGAGCCCCTGGAAGCATGAAAATCACTTTAAACATGCTAATTTTAGCTCTAACACTGATGATCCACCTACAAATGTGAACTGACGTTCAAAAATAAAACATTTGAAAACGGACCATTTTCCACATTTCTGAAGCATGACGTAATGGGGGGGTGTTATCTCTTTTGTCGAAAATCAGCCGTTTTTGCTCGAACATTAAATGCCTCCAAATGGTATTTAATTAACTTCCCGAGCCCCTGGAAGCATGAAAATCACTTTAAACATGCTAATTTTAGCTCTAACACTGATGATCCACCTACAAATGTGAACTGACGTTCAAAAATAAAACATTTGAAAACGGACCATTTTCCACATTTCTGAAGCATGACGTAATGGGGGGGTGTTATCTCTTTTGTCGAAAATCAGCCGTTTTTGCTCGAACATTAAATGCCTCCAAATGGTATTTAATTAACTTCCCGAGCCCCTGGAAGCATGAAAATCACTTTAAACATGCTAATTTTAGCTCTAACACTGATGATCCACCTACAAATGTGAACTGACGTTCAAAAATAAAACATTTGAAAACGGACCATTTTCCACATTTCTGAAGCATGACGTAATGGGGGGGTGTTATCTCTTTTGTCGAAAATCAGCCGTTTTTGCTCGAACATTAAATGCCTCCAAATGGTATTTAATTAACTTCCCGAGCCCCTGGAAGCATGAAAATCACTTTAAACATGCTAATTTTAGCTCTAACACTGATGATCCACCTACAAATGTGAACTGACGTTCAAAAATAAAACATTTGAAAACGGACCATTTTCCACATTTCTGAAGCATGACGTAATGGGGGGGTGTTATCTCTTTTGTCGAAAATCAGCCGTTTTTGCTCGAACATTAAATGCCTCCAAATGGTATTTAATTAACTTCCTGGGGTGAAGAAACCCTTTTTGAGAACTCAGAGTGAGTAAATTGGCCATTTTCATGCACTTTTAACCATTCCATAAATCTTGTGTTTTGGGCCCCTGGAAGCATGAAAATCACTTTAAACATGCTAATTTTAGCTCTAACACTGATGATCCACCTACAAATGTGAACTGACGTTCAAAAATAAAACATTTGAAAACGGACCATTTTCCACATTTCTGAAGCATGACGTAATGGGGGGTGTTATCTCTTTTGTCGAAAATCAGCCGTTTTTGCTCGAACATTAAATGCCTCCAAATGGTATTTAATTAACTTCCCGAGCCCCTGGAAGTATGAAAATCACTTTAAACATGCTAATTTTAGCTCTAACACTGATGATCCACCTACAAATGTGAACTGACGTTAAAAAATAAAACATTTGAAAACGGACCATTTTCCACATTTCTGAAGCATGACGTAATGGGGGGGTGTTATCTCTTTTGTCGAAAATCAGCCGTTTTTGCTCGAACATTAAATGCCTCCAAATGGTATTTAATTAACTTCCCGACCCCTGGAAGCATGAAAATCACTTTAAACATGCTAATTTTAGCTCTAACACTGATGATCCACCTACAAATGTGAACTGACGTTCAAAAATAAAACATTTGAAAACGGACCATTTTCCACATTTCTGAAGCATGACGTAATGGGGGGTGTTATCTCTTTTGTCGAAACTCAGCCGTTTTTGCTCGAACATTAAATGCCTCCAAATGGTATTTAATTAACTTCCCGAGCCCCTGGAAGCATGAAAATCACTTTAAACATGCTAATTTTAGCTCTAACACTGATGATCCACCTACAAATGTGAACTGACGTTCAAAAATAAAACATTTGAAAACGGACCATTTTCCACATTTCTGAAGCATGACGTAATGGGGGGTGTTATCTCTTTTGTCGAAAATCAGCCATTTTTGCTCGAACATTAAATGCCTCCAAATGGTATTTAATTAACTTCCCGAGCCCCTGGAAGCATGAAAATCACTTTAAACATGCTAATTTTAGCTCTAACACTGATGATCCACCTACAAATGTGAACTGACGTTCAAAAATAAAACATTTGAAAACGGACCATTTTCCACATTTCTGAAGCATGACGTAATGGGGGGGGTGTTATCTCTTTTGTCGAAAATCAGCCGTTTTTGCTCGAACATTAAATGCCTCCAAATGGTATTTATTTCACTTCCCGAGCCCCTGGAAGCATGAAAATCACTTTAAACATGCTAATTTTAGCTCTAACACTGATGATCCACCTACAAATGTGAACTGACGTTCAAAAATAAAACATTTGAAAACGGACCATTTTCCACATTTCTGAAGCATGACATAATGGGGGGGTGTTATCTCTTTTGTCGAAAATCAGCCGTTTTTGCTCGAACATTAAATGCCTCCAAATGGTATTTATTTCACTTCCCGAGCCCCTGGAAGCATGAAAATCACTTTAAACATGCTAATTTTAGCTCTAACACTGATGATCCACCTACAAATGTGAACTGACGTTCAAAAATAAAACATTTGAAAACGGACCATTTTCCACATTTCTGAAGCATGACGTAATGGGGGGGTGTTATCTCTTTTGTTTAAAATCAGCCGTTTTTGCTCGAACATTAAATGCCTCCAAATGGTATTTAATTAACTTCCCGAGCCCCTGGAAGCATGAAAATCACTTTAAACATGCTAATTTTAGCTCTAACACTGATGATCCACCTACAAATGTGAACTGAAGTTCAAAAATAAAACATTTGAAAACGGACCATTTTCCACATTTCTGAAGCATGACGTAATGGGGGGGTGTTATCTCTTTTGTCGAAAATCAGCCGTTTTTGCTCGAACATTAAATGCCTCCAAATGGTATTTAATTAACTTCCCGAGCCCCTGGAAGCATGAAAATCACTTTAAACATGCTAATTTTAGCTCTAACACTGATGATCCACCTACAAATGTGAACTGACGTTCAAAAATAAAACATTTGAAAACGGACCATTTTCCACATTTCTGAAGCATGACGTAATGGGGGGGTGTTATCTCTTTTGTCGAAAATCAGCCGTTTTTGCTCGAACATTAAATGCCTCCAAATGGTATTTAATTAACTTCCCGAGCCCCTGGAAGCATGAAAATCACTTTAAACATGCTAATTTTAGCTCTAACACTGATGATCCACCTACAAATGTGAACTGACGTTCAAAAATAAAACATTTGAAAACGGACCATTTTCCACATTTCTGAAGCATGACGTAATGGGGGGGTGTTATCTCTTTTGTCGAAAATCAGCCGTTTTTGCTCGAACATTAAATGCCTCCAAATGGTATTTAATTAACTTCCTGGGGTGAAGAAACCCTTTTTGAGAACTCAGAGTGAGTAAATTGGCCATTTTCATGCACTTTTAACCATTCCATAAATCTTGTGTTTTGGGCCCCTGGAAGCATGAAAATCACTTTAAACATGCTAATTTTAGCTCTAACACTGATGATCCACCTACAAATGTGAACTGACGTTCAAAAATAAAACATTTGAAAACGGACCATTTTCCACATTTCTGAAGCATGACGTAATGGGGGGGTGTTATCTCTTTTGTCGAAAATCAGCCGTTTTTGCTCGAACATTAAATGCCTCCAAATGGTATTTAATTAACTTCCCGAGCCCCTGGAAGCATGAAAATCACTTTAAACATGCTAATTTTAGCTCTAACACTGATGATCCACCTACAAATGTGAACTGACGTTAAAAAATAAAACATTTGAAAACGGACCATTTTCCACATTTCTGAAGCATGACGTAATGGGGGGGTGTTATCTCTTTTGTCGAAAATCAGCCGTTTTTGCTCGAACATTAAATGCCTCCAAATGGTATTTAATTAACTTCCCGACCCCTGGAAGCATGAAAATCACTTTAAACATGCTAATTTTAGCTCTAACACTGATTATCCACCTACAAATGTGAACTGACGTTCAAAAATAAAACATTTGAAAACGGACCATTTTCCACATTTCTGAAGCATGACGTAATGGGGGGGTGTTATCTCTTTTGTCGAAACTCAGCCGTTTTTGCTCGAACATTAAATGCCTCCAAATGGTATTTAATTAACTTCCCGAGCCCCTGGAAGCATGAAAATCACTTTAAACATGCTAATTTTAGCTCTAACACTGATGATCCACCTACAAATGTGAACTGACGTTCAAAAATAAAACATTTGAAAACGGACCATTTTCCACATTTCTGAAGCATGACGTAATGGGGGGTGTTATCTCTTTCGTCGAAAATCAGCCGTTTTTGCTCGAACATTAAATGCCTCCAAATGGTATTTAATTAACTTCCCGAGCCCCTGGAAGCATGAAAATCACTTTAAACATGCTAATTTTAGCTCTAACACTGATGATCCACCTACAAATGTGAACTGACGTTCAAAAATAAAACATTTGAAAACGGACCATTTTCCACATTTCTGAAGCATGACGTAATGGGGGGGGTGTTATCTCTTTTGTCGAAAATCAGCCGTTTTTGCTCGAACATTAAATGCCTCCAAATGGTATTTATTTCACTTCCCGAGCCCCTGGAAGCATGAAAATCACTTTAAACATGCTAATTTTAGCTCTAACACTGATGATCCACCTACAAATGTGAACTGACGTTCAAAAATAAAACATTTGAAAACGGACCATTTTCCACATTTCTGAAGCATGACATAATGGGGGGGTGTTATCTCTTTTGTCGAAAATCAGCCGTTTTTGCTCGAACATTAAATGCCTCCAAATGGTATTTATTTCACTTCCGGAGCCCCTGGAAGCATGAAAATCACTTTAAACATGCTAATTTTAGCTCTAACACTGATGATCCACCTACAAATGTGAACTGACGTTCAAAAATAAAACATTTGAAAACGGACCATTTTCCACATTTCTGAAGCATGACGTAATGGGGGGGTGTTATCTCTTTTGTTTAAAATCAGCCGTTTTTGCTCGAACATTAAATGCCTCCAAATGGTATTTAATTAACTTCCCGAGCCCCTGGAAGCATGAAAATCACTTTAAACATGCTAATTTTAGCTCTAACACTGATGATCCACCTACAAATGTGAACTGAAGTTCAAAAATAAAACATTTGAAAACGGACCATTTTCCACATTTCTGAAGCATGACGTAATGGGGGGGTGTTATCTCTTTTGTCGAAAATCAGCCGTTTTTGCTCGAACATTAAATGCCTCCAAATGGTATTTATTTCACTTCCGGAGCCCCTGGAAGCATGAAAATCACTTTAAACATGCTAATTTTAGCTCTAACACTGATGATCCACCTACAAATGTGAACTGACGTTCAAAAATAAAACATTTGAAAACGGACCATTTTCCACATTTCTGAAGCATGACGTAATGGGGGGGTGTTATCTCTTTTGTTTAAAATCAGCCGTTTTTGCTCGAACATTAAATGCCTCCAAATGGTATTTAATTAACTTCCCGAGCCCCTGGAAGCATGAAAATCACTTTAAACATGCTAATTTTAGCTCTAACACTGATGATCCACCTACAAATGTGAACTGAAGTTCAAAAATAAAACATTTGAAAACGGACCATTTTCCACATTTCTGAAGCATGACGTAATGGGGGGGTGTTATCTCTTTTGTCGAAAATCAGCCGTTTTTGCTCGAACATTAAATGCCTCCAAATGGTATTTAATTAACTTCCCGAGCCCCTGGAAGCATGAAAATCACTTTAAACATGCTAATTTTAGCTCTAACACTGATGATCCACCTACAAATGTGAACTGACGTTCAAAAATAAAACATTTGAAAACGGACCATTTTCCACATTTCTGAAGCATGACGTAATGGGGGGGTGTTATCTCTTTTGTCGAAAATCAGCCGTTTTTGCTCGAACATTAAATGCCTCCAAATGGTATTTAATTAACTTCCCGAGCCCCTGGAAGCATGAAAATCACTTTAAACATGCTAATTTTAGCTCTAACACTGATGATCCACCTACAAATGTGAACTGACGTTCAAAAATAAAACATTTGAAAACGGACCATTTTCCACATTTCTGAAGCATGACGTAATGGGGGGGTGTTATCTCTTTTGTCGAAAATCTGCCGTTTTTGCTCGAACATTAAATGCCTCCAAATGGTATTTAATTAACTTCCCGAGCCCCTGGAAGCATGAAAATCACTTTAAACATGCTAATTTTAGCTCTAACACTGATGATCCACCTACAAATGTGAACTGACGTTCAAAAATAAAACATTTGAAAACGGACCATTTTCCACATTTCTGAAGCATGACGTAATGGGGGGTGTTATCTCTTTTGTCGAAAATCAGCCGTTTTTGCTCGAACATTAAATGCCTCCAAATGGTATTTAATTAACTTCCCGAGCCCCTGGAAGCATGAAAATCACTTTAAACATGCTAATTTTAGCTCTAACACTGATGATCCACCTACAAATGTGAACTGACGTTCAAAAATAAAACATTTGAAAACGGACCATTTTCCACATTTCTGAAGCATGACGTAATGGGGGGGGTGTTATCTCTTTTGTCGAAAATCAGCCGTTTTTGCTCGAACATTAAATGCCTCCAAATGGTATTTATTTCACTTCCCGAGCCCCTGGAAGCATGAAAATCACTTTAAACATGCTAATTTTAGCTCTAACACTGATGATCCACCTACAAATGTGAACTGACGTTCAAAAATAAAACATTTGAAAACGGACCATTTTCCACATTTCTGAAGCATGACATAATGGGGGGGTGTTATCTCTTTTGTCGAAAATCAGCCGTTTTTGCTCGAACATTAAATGCCTCCAAATGGTATTTATTTCACTTCCGGAGCCCCTGGAAGCATGAAAATCACTTTAAACATGCTAATTTTAGCTCTAACACTGATGATCCACCTACAAATGTGAACTGACGTTCAAAAATAAAACATTTGAAAACGGACCATTTTCCACATTTCTGAAGCATGACGTAATGGGGGGGGTGTTATCTCTTTTGTTTAAAATCAGCCGTTTTTGCTCGAACATTAAATGCCTCCAAATGGTATTTAATTAACATCCCGAGCCCCTGGAAGCATGAAAATCACTTTAAACATGCTAATTTTAGCTCTAACACTGATGATCCACCTACAAATGTGAACTGAAGTTCAAAAATAAAACATTTGAAAACGGACCATTTTCCACATTTCTGAAGCATGACGTAATGGGGGGGTGTTATCTCTTTTGTCGAAAATCAGCCGTTTTTGCTCGAACATTAAATGCCTCCAAATGGTATTTAATTAACTTCCCGAGCCCCTGGAAGCATGAAAATCACTTTAAACATGCTAATTTTAGCTCTAACACTGATGATCCACCTACAAATGTGAACTGACGTTCAAAAATAAAACATTTGAAAACGGACCATTTTCCACATTTCTGAAGCATGACGTAATGGGGGGGTGTTATCTCTTTTGTCGAAAATCAGCCGTTTTTGCTCGAACATTAAATGCCTCCAAATGGTATTTAATTAACTTCCCGAGCCCCTGGAAGCATGAAAATCACTTTAAACATGCTAATTTTAGCTCTAACACTGATGATCCACCTACAAATGTGAACTGACGTTCAAAAATAAAACATTTGAAAACGGACCATTTTCCACATTTCTGAAGCATGACGTAATGGGGGGGTGTTATCTCTTTTGTCGAAAATCAGCCGTTTTTGCTCGAACATTAAATGCCTCCAAATGGTATTTAATTAACTTCCCGAGCCCCTGGAAGCATGAAAATCACTTTAAACATGCTAATTTTAGCTCTAACACTGATGATCCACCTACAAATGTGAACTGACGTTCAAAAATAAAACATTTGAAAACGGACCATTTTCCACATTTCTGAAGCATGACGTAATGGGGGGGTGTTATCTCTTTTGTCGAAAATCAGCCGTTTTTGCTCGAACATTAAATGCCTCCAAATGGTATTTAATTAACTTCCCGACCCCTGGAAGCATGAAAATCACTTTAAACATGCTAATTTTAGCTCTAACACTGATGATCCACCTACAAATGTGAACTGACGTTCAAAAATAAAACATTTGAAAACGGACCATTTTCCACATTTCTGAAGCATGACGTAATGGGGGGGGTGTTATCTCTTTTGTTTAAAATCAGCCGTTTTTGCTCGAACATTAAATGCCTCCAAATGGTATTTAATTAATTTCCCGAGCCCCTGGAAGCATGAAAATCACTTTAAACATGCTAATTTTAGCTCTAACACTGATGATCCACCTACAAATGTGAACTGAAGTTCAAAAATAAAACATTTGAAAACGGACCATTTTCCACATTTCTGAAGCATGACGTAATGGGGGGGTGTTATCTCTTTTGTCGAAAATCAGCCGTTTTTGCTCGAACATTAAATGCCTCCAAATGGTATTTAATTAACTTCCCGAGCCCCTGGAAGCATGAAAATCACTTTAAACATGCTAATTTTAGCTCTAACACTGATGATCCACCTACAAATGTGAACTGACGTTCAAAAATAAAACATTTGAAAACGGACCATTTTCCACATTTCTGAAGCATGACGTAATGGGGGGGTGTTATCTCTTTTGTCGAAAATCAGCCGTTTTTGCTCGAACATTAAATGCCTCCAAATGGTATTTAATTAACTTCCCGAGCCCCTGGAAGCATGAAAATCACTTTAAACATGCTAATTTTAGCTCTAACACTGATGATCCACCTACAAATGTGAACTGACGTTCAAAAATAAAACATTTGAAAACGGACCATTTTCCACATTTCTGAAGCATGACGTAATGGGGGGGTGTTATCTCTTTTGTCGAAAATCAGCCGTTTTTGCTCGAACATTAAATGCCTCCAAATGGTATTTAATTAACTTCCCGAGCCCCTGGAAGCATGAAAATCACTTTAAACATGCTAATTTTAGCTCTAACACTGATGATCCACCTACAAATGTGAACTGACGTTCAAAAATAAAACATTTGAAAACGGACCATTTTCCACATTTCTGAAGCATGACGTAATGGGGGGGTGTTATCTCTTTTGTCGAAAATCAGCCGTTTTTGCTCGAACATTAAATGCCTCCAAATGGTATTTAATTAACTTCCTGGGGTGAAGAAACCCTTTTTGAGAACTCAGAGTGAGTAAATTGGCCATTTTCATGCACTTTTAACCATTCCATAAATCTTGTGTTTTGGGCCCCTGGAAGCATGAAAATCACTTTAAACATGCTAATTTTAGCTCTAACACTGATGATCCACCTACAAATGTGAACTGACGTTCAAAAATAAAACATTTGAAAACGGACCATTTTCCACATTTCTGAAGCATGACGTAATGGGGGGGTGTTATCTCTTTTGTCGAAAATCAGCCGTTTTTGCTCGAACATTAAATGCCTCCAAATGGTATTTAATTAACTTCCCGAGCCCCTGGAAGCATGAAAATCACTTTAAACATGCTAATTTTAGCTCTAACACTGATGATCCACCTACAAATGTGAACTGACGTTAAAAAATAAAACATTTGAAAACGGACCATTTTCCACATTTCTGAAGCATGACGTAATGGGGGGGTGTTATCTCTTTTGTCGAAAATCAGCCGTTTTTGCTCGAACATTAAATCCCTCCAAATGGTATTTAATTAACTTCCCGACCCCTGGAAGCATGAAAATCACTTTAAACATGCTAATTTTAGCTCTAACACTGATGATCCACCTACAAATGTGAACTGACGTTCAAAAATAAAACATTTGAAAACGGACCATTTTCCACATTTCTGAAGCATGACGTAATGGGGGGGTGTTATCTCTTTTGTCGAAAATCAGCCGTTTTTGCTCGAACATTAAATGCCTCCAAATGGTATTTAATTAACTTCCCGAGCCCCTGGAAGCATGAAAATCACTTTAAACATGCTAATTTTAGCTCTAACACTGACGATCCACCTACAAATGTGAACTGACGTTCAAAAATAAAACATTTAAAAACGGACCATTTTCCACATTTCTGAAGCATGACGTAATGGGGGGGTGTTATCTCTTTTGTCGAAAATCAGCCGTTTTTGCTCGAACATTAAATGCCTCCAAATGGTATTTAATTAACTTCCCGGGGTGAAGAAACCCTTTTTGAGAACTCAGAGTGAGTAAATTGGCCATTTTCATGCACTTTTAACCATTCCATAAATCTTGTGTTTTGGGCCCCTGGAAGCATGAAAATCACTTTAAACATGCTAATTTTAGCTCTAACACTGATGATCCACCTACAAATGTGAACTGACGTTCAAAAATAAAACATTTGAAAACGGACCATTTTCCACATTTCTGAAGCATGACGTAATGGGGGGGTGTTATCTCTTTTGTCGAAAATCAGCCGTTTTTGCTCGAACATTAAATCCCTCCAAATGGTATTTAATTAACTTCCCGACCCCTGGAAGCATGAAAATCACTTTAAACATGCTAATTTTAGCTCTAACACTGATGATCCACCTACAAATGTGAACTGACGTTCAAAAATAAAACATTTGAAAACGGACCATTTTCCACATTTCTGAAGCATGACGTAATGGGGGGGTGTTATCTCTTTTGTCGAAAATCAGCCGTTTTTGCTCAAACATTAAATGCCTCCAAATGGTATTTATTTCACTTCCCGAGCCCCTGGAAGCATGAAAATCACTTTAAACATGCTAATTTTAGCTCTAACACTGATGATCCACCTACAAATGTGAACTGACGTTCAAAAATAAAACATTTGAAAACGGACCATTTTCCACATTTCTGAAGCATGACGTAATGGGGGGGTGTTATCTCTTTTGTCGAAAATCAGCCGTTTTTGCTCGAACATTAAATGCCTCCAAATGGTATTTAATTAACTTCCCGAGCCCCTGGAAGCATGAAAATCACTTTAAACATGCTAATTTTAGCTCTAACACTGATGATCCACCTACAAATGTGAACTGACGTTCAAAAATAAAACATTTGAAAACTGACCATTTTCCACATTTCTGAAGCATGACGTAATGGGGGGGTGTTATCTCTTTTGTCGAAAATCAGCCGTTTTTGCTCGAACATTAAATGCCTCCAAATGGTATTTAATTAACTTCCCGAGCCCCTGGAAGCATGAAAATCACTTTAAACATGCTAATTTTAGCTCTAACACTGATGATCCACCTACAAATGTGAACTGACGTTCAAAAATAAAACATTTGAAAACGGACCATTTTCCACATTTCTGAAGCATGACGTAATGGGGGGGTGTTATCTCTTTTGTCGAAAACCAGCCGTTTTTGCTCGAACATTAAATGCCTCCAAATGGTATTTAATTAACTTCCCGAGCCCCTGGAAGCATGAAAATCACTTTAAACATGCTAATTTTAGCTCTAACACTGATGATCCACCTACAAATGTGAACTGACGTTCAAAAATAAAACATTTGAAAACGGACCATTTTCCACATTTCTGAAGCATGACGTAATGGGGGGGTGTTATCTCTTTTGTCGAAAATCAGCCGTTTTTGCTCGAACATTAAATGCCTCCAAATGGTATTTAATTAACTTCCCGAGCCCCTGGAAGCATGAAAATCACTTTAAACATGCTAATTTTAGCTCTAACACTGATGATCCACCTACAAATGTGAACTGACGTTCAAAAATAAAACATTTGAAAACGGACCATTTTCCACATTTCTGAAGCATGACGTAATGGGGGGGTGTTATCTCTTTTGTCGAAAATCAGCCGTTTTTGCTCGAACATTAAATGCCTCCAAATGGTATTTAATTAACTTCCCGACCCCTGGAAGCATGAAAATCACTTTAAACATGCTAATTTTAGCTCTAACACTGATGATCCACCTACAAATGTGAACTGACGTTCAAAAATAAAACATTTGAAAACGGACCATTTTCCACATTTCTGAAGCATGACGTAATGGGGGGGTGTTATCTCTTTTGTTTAAAATCAGCCGTTTTTGCTCGAACATTAAATGCCTCCAAATGGTATTTAATTAATTTCCCGAGCCCCTGGAAGCATGAAAATCACTTTAAACATGCTAATTTTAGCTCTAACACTGATGATCCACCTACAAATGTGAACTGAAGTTCAAAAATAAAACATTTGAAAACGGACCATTTTCCACATTTCTGAAGCATGACGTAATGGGGGGGTGTTATCTCTTTTGTCGAAAATCAGCCGTTTTTGCTCGAACATTAAATGTCTCCAAATGGTATTTAATTAACTTCCCGAGCCCCTGGAAGCATGAAAATCACTTTAAACATGCTAATTTTAGCTCTAACACTGATGATCCACCTACAAATGTGAACTGACGTTCAAAAATAAAACATTTGAAAACGGACCATTTTCCACATTTCTGAAGCATGACGTAATGGGGGGGTGTTATCTCTTTTGTCGAAAATCAGCCGTTTTTGCTCGAACATTAAATGCCTCCAAATGGTATTTAATTAACTTCCCGAGCCCCTGGAAGCATGAAAATCACTTTAAACATGCTAATTTTAGCTCTAACACTGATGATCCACCTACAAATGTGAACTGACGTTCAAAAATAAAACATTTGAAAACGGACCATTTTCCACATTTCTGAAGCATGACGTAATGGGGGGGTGTTATCTCTTTTGTCGAAAATCAGCCGTTTTTGCTCGAACATTAAATGCCTCCAAATGGTATTTAATTAACTTCCCGAGCCCCTGGAAGCATGAAAATCACTTTAAACATGCTAATTTTAGCTCTAACACTGATGATCCACCTACAAATGTGAACTGACGTTCAAAAATAAAACATTTGAAAACGGACCATTTTCCACATTTCTGAAGCATGACGTAATGGGGGGGTGTTATCTCTTTTGTCGAAAATCAGCCGTTTTTGCTCGAACATTAAATGCCTCCAAATGGTATTTAATTAACTTCCCGAGCCCCTGGAAGCATGAAAATCACTTTAAACATGCTAATTTTAGCTCTAACACTGATGATCCACCTACAAATGTGAACTGACGTTCAAAAATAAAACATTTGAAAACGGACCATTTTCCACATTTCTGAAGCATGACGTAATGGGGGGGTGTTATCTCTTTTGTCGAAAATCAGCCGTTTTTGCTCGAACATTAAATGCCTCCAAATGGTATTTAATTAACTTCCTGGGGTGAAGAAACCCTTTTTGAGAACTCAGAGTGAGTAAATTGGCCATTTTCATGCACTTTTAACCATTCCATAAATCTTGTGTTTTGGGCCCCTGGAAGCATGAAAATCACTTTAAACATGCTAATTTTAGCTCTAACACTGATGATCCACCTACAAATGTGAACTGACGTTCAAAAATAAAACATTTGAAAACGGACCATTTTCCACATTTCTGAAGCATGACGTAATGGGGGGGTGTTATCTCTTTTGTCGAAAATCAGCCGTTTTTGCTCGAACATTAAATGCCTCCAAATGGTATTTAATTAACTTCCCGAGCCCCTGGAAGCATGAAAATCACTTTAAACATGCTAATTTTAGCTCTAACACTGATGATCCACCTACAAATGTGAACTGACGTTAAAAAATAAAACATTTGAAAACGGACCATTTTCCACATTTCTGAAGCATGACGTAATGGGGGGGTGTTATCTCTTTTGTCGAAAATCAGCCGTTTTTGCTCGAACATTAAATGCCTCCAAATGGTATTTAATTAACTTCCCGACCCCTGGAAGCATGAAAATCACTTTAAACATGCTAATTTTAGCTCTAACACTGATGATCCACCTACAAATGTGAACTGACGTTCAAAAATAAAACATTTGAAAACGGACCATTTTCCACATTTCTGAAGCATGACGTAATGGGGGGGTGTTATCTCTTTTGTCGAAAATCAGCCGTTTTTGCTCGAACATTAAATGCCTCCAAATGGTATTTAATTAACTTCCCGAGCCCCTGGAAGCATGAAAATCACTTTAAACATGCTAATTTTAGCTCTAACACTGACGATCCACCTACAAATGTGAACTGACGTTCAAAAATAAAACATTTAAAAACGGACCATTTTCCACATTTCTGAAGCATGACGTAATGGGGGGGTGTTATCTCTTTTGTCGAAAATCAGCCGTTTTTGCTCGAACATTAAATGCCTCCAAATGGTATTTAATTAACTTCCCGGGGTGAAGAAACCCTTTTTGAGAACTCAGAGTGAGTAAATTGGCCATTTTCATGCACTTTTAACCATTCCATGAATCTTGTGTTTTGGGCCCCTGGAAGCATGAAAATCACTTTAAACATGCTAATTTTAGCTCTAACACTGATGATCCACCTACAAATGTGAACTGACGTTCAAAAATAAAACATTTGAAAACGGACCATTTTCCACATTTCTGAAGCATGACGTAATGGGGGGGGGTGTTATCTCTTTTGTCGAAAATCAGCCGTTTTTGCTCGAACATTAAATGCCTCCAAATGGTATTTATTTCACTTCCCGAGCCCCTGGAAGCATGAAAATCACTTTAAACATGCTAATTTTAGCTCTAACACTGATGATCCACCTACAAATGTGAACTGACGTTCAAAAATAAAACATTTGAAAACGGACCATTTTCCACATTTCTGAAGCATGACATAATGGGGGGGTGTTATCTCTTTTGTCGAAAATCAGCCGTTTTTGCTCGAACATTAAATGCCTCCAAATGGTATTTATTTCACTTCCCGAGCCCCTGGAAGCATGAAAATCACTTTAAACATGCTAATTTTAGCTCTAACACTGATGATCCACCTACAAATGTGAACTGACGTTCAAAAATAAAACATTTGAAAACGGACCATTTTCCACATTTCTGAAGCATGACGTAATGGGGGGGTGTTATCTCTTTTGTTTAAAATCAGCCGTTTTTGCTCGAACATTAAATGCCTCCAAATGGTATTTAATTAACTTCCCGAGCCCCTGGAAGCATGAAAATCACTTTAAACATGCTAATTTTAGCTCTAACACTGATGATCCACCTACAAATGTGAACTGAAGTTCAAAAATAAAACATTTGAAAACGGACCATTTTCCACATTTCTGAAGCATGACGTAATGGGGGGGTGTTATCTCTTTTGTCGAAAATCAGCCGTTTTTGCTCGAACATTAAATGCCTCCAAATGGTATTTAATTAACTTCCCTATCCCCTGGAAGCATGAAAATCACTTTAAACATGCTAATTTTAGCTCTAACACTGATGATCCACCTACAAATGTGAACTGACGTTCAAAAATAAAACATTTGAAAACAGACCATTTTCCACATTTCTGAAGCATGACGTAATGGGGGGGTGTTATCTCTTTTGTCGAAAATCAGCCGTTTTTGCTCGAACATTAAATGCCTCCAAATGGTATTTAATTAACTTCCCGGGGTGAAGAAACCCTTTTTGAGAACTCAGAGTGAGTAAATTGGCCATTTTCATGCACTTTTAACCATTCCATAAATCTTGTGTTTTGGGCCCCTGGAAGCATGAAAATCACTTTAAACATGCTAATTTTAGCTCTAACACTGATGATCCACCTACAAATGTGAACTGACGTTCAAAAATAAAACATTTGAAAACGGACCATTTTCCACATTTCTGAAGCATGACGTAATGGGGGGGTGTTATCTCTTTTGTCGAAAATCAGCCGTTTTTGCTCGAACATTAAATGCCTCCAAATGGTATTTAATTAACTTCCCGAGCCCCTGGAAGCATGAAAATCACTTTAAACATGCTAATTTTAGCTCTAACACTGATGATCCACCTACAAATGTGAACTGACGTTCAAAAATAAAACATTTGAAAACGGACCATTTTCCACATTTCTGATGCATGACGTAATGGGGGGGTGTTATCTCTTTTGTCGAAAATCAGCCGTTTTTGCTCGAACATTAAATGCCTCCAAATGGTATTTATTTCACTTCCCGAGCCCCTGGAAGCATGAAAATCACTTTAAACATGCTAATTTTAGCTCTAACACTGATGATCCACCTACAAATGTGAACTGACGTTCAAAAATAAAACATTTGAAAACGGACCATTTTCCACATTTCTGAAGCATGACGTAATGGGGGGGGTGTTATCTCTTTTGTCGAAACTCAGCCGTTTTTGCTCGAACATTAAATGCCTCCAAATGGTATTTAATTAACTTCCCGAGCCCCTGGAAGCATGAAAATCACTTTAAACATGCTAATTTTAGCTCTAACACTGATGATCCACCTACAAATGTGAACTGACGTTCAAAAATAAAACATTTGAAAACGGACCATTTTCCACATTTCTGAAGCATGACGTAATGGGGGGTGTTATCTCTTTTGTCGAAAATCAGCCGTTTTTGCTCGAACATTAAATGCCTCCAAATGGTATTTAATTAACTTCCCGAGCCCCTGGAAGCATGAAAATCACTTTAAACATGCTAATTTTAGCTCTAACACTGATGATCCACCTACAAATGTGAACTGACGTTCAAAAATAAAACATTTGAAAACGGACCATTTTCCACATTTCTGAAGCATGACGTAATGGGGGGGGTGTTATCTCTTTTGTCGAAAATCAGCCGTTTTTGCTCGAACATTAAATGCCTCCAAATGGTATTTATTTCACTTCCCGAGCCCCTGGAAGCATGAAAATCACTTTAAACATGCTAATTTTAGCTCTAACACTGATGATCCACCTACAAATGTGAACTGACGTTCAAAAATAAAACATTTGAAAACGGACCATTTTCCACATTTCTGAAGCATGACATAATGGGGGGGTGTTATCTCTTTTGTCGAAAATCAGCCGTTTATGCTCGAACATTAAATGCCTCCAAATGGTATTTATTTCACTTCCCGAGCCCCTGGAAGCATGAAAATCACTTTAAACATGCTAATTTTAGCTCTAACACTGATGATCCACCTACAAATGTGAACTGACGTTCAAAAATAAAACATTTGAAAACGGACCATTTTCCACATTTCTGAAGCATGACGTAATGGGGGGGTGTTATCTCTTTTGTTTAAAATCAGCCGTTTTTGCTCGAACATTAAATGCCTCCAAATGGTATTTAATTAACTTCCCGAGCCCCTGGAAGCATGAAAATCACTTTAAACATGCTAATTTTAGCTCTAACACTGATGATCCACCTACAAATGTGAACTGAAGTTCAAAAATAAAACATTTGAAAACGGACCATTTTCCACATTTCTGAAGCATGACGTAATGGGGGGTGTTATCTCTTTTGTCGAAAATCAGCCGTTTTTGCTCGAACATTAAATGCCTCCAAATGGTATTTAATTAACTTCCCGAGCCCCTGGAAGCATGAAAATCACTTTAAACATGCTAATTTTAGCTCTAACACTGATGATCCACCTACAAATGTGAACTGACGTTCAAAAATAAAACATTTGAAAACGGACCATTTTCCACATTTCTGAAGCATGACGTAATGGGGGGGTGTTATCTCTTTTGTCGAAAATCAGCCGTTTTTGCTCGAACATTAAATGCCTCCAAATGGTATTTAATTAACTTCCCGAGCCCCTGGAAGCATGAAAATCACTTTAAACATGCTAATTTTAGCTCTAACACTGATGATCCACCTACAAATGTGAACTGACGTTCAAAAATAAAACATTTGAAAACGGACCATTTTCCACATTTCTGAAGCATGACATAATGGGGGGGTGTTATCTCTTTTGTCGAAAATCAGCCGTTTTTGCTCGAACATTAAATGCCTCCAAATGGTATTTATTTCACTTCCGGAGCCCCTGGAAGCATGAAAATCACTTTAAACATGCTAATTTTAGCTCTAACACTGATGATCCACCTACAAATGTGAACTGACGTTCAAAAATAAAACATTTGAAAACGGACCATTTTCCACATTTCTGAAGCATGACGTAATGGGGGGGGGTGTTATCTCTTTTGTTTAAAATCAGCCGTTTTTGCTCGAACATTAAATGCCTCCAAATGGTATTTAATTAACTTCCCGAGCCCCTGGAAGCATGAAAATCACTTTAAACATGCTAATTTTAGCTCTAACACTGATGATCCACCTACAAATGTGAACTGAAGTTCAAAAATAAAACATTTGAAAACGGACCATTTTCCACATTTCTGAAGCATGACGTAATGGGGGGGTGTTATCTCTTTTGTCGAAAATCAGCCGTTTTTGCTCGAACATTAAATGCCTCCAAATGGTATTTAATTAACTTCCCGAGCCCCTGGAAGCATGAAAATCACTTTAAACATGCTAATTTTAGCTCTAACACTGATGATCCACCTACAAATGTGAACTGACGTTCAAAAATAAAACATTTGAAAACGGACCATTTTCCACATTTCTGAAGCATGACGTAATGGGGGGGTGTTATCTCTTTTGTCGAAAATCAGCCGTTTTTGCTCGAACATTAAATGCCTCCAAATGGTATTTAATTAACTTCCCGAGCCCCTGGAAGCATGAAAATCACTTTAAACATGCTAATTTTAGCTCTAACACTGATGATCCACCTACAAATGTGAACTGACGTTCAAAAATAAAACATTTGAAAACGGACCATTTTCCACATTTCTGAAGCATGACGTAATGGGGGGGTGTTATCTCTTTTGTCGAAAATCAGCCGTTTTTGCTCGAACATTAAATGCCTCCACATGGTATTTAATTAACTTCCCGACCCCTGGAAGCATGAAAATCACTTTAAACATGCTAATTTTAGCTCTAACACTGATGATCCACCTACAAATGTGAACTGACGTTCAAAAATAAAACATTTGAAAACGGACCATTTTCCACATTTCTGAAGCATGACGTAATGGGGGGGTGTTATCTCTTTTGTTTAAAATCAGCCGTTTTTGCTCGAACATTAAATGCCTCCAAATGGTATTTAATTAATTTCCCGAGCCCCTGGAAGCATGAAAATCACTTTAAACATGCTAATTTTAGCTCTAACACTGATGATCCACCTACAAATGTGAACTGAAGTTCAAAAATAAAACATTTGAAAACGGACCATTTTCCACATTTCTGAAGCATGACGTAATGGGGGGGTGTTATCTCTTTTGTCGAAAATCAGCCGTTTTTGCTCGAACATTAAATGCCTCCAAATGGTATTTAATTAACTTCCCGAGCCCCTGGAAGCATGAAAATCACTTTAAACATGCTAATTTTAGCTCTAACACTGATGATCCACCTACAAATGTGAACTGACGTTCAAAAATAAAACATTTGAAAACGGACCATTTTCCACATTTCTGAAGCATGACGTAATGGGGGGGTGTTATCTCTTTTGTCGAAAATCAGCCATTTTTGCTCGAACATTAAATGCCTCCAAATGGTATTTAATTAACTTCCCGAGCCCCTGGAAGCATGAAAATCACTTTAAACATGCTAATTTTAGCTCTAACACTGATGATCCACCTACAAATGTGAACTGACGTTCAAAAATAAAACATTTGAAAACGGACCATTTTCCACATTTCTGAAGCATTACGTAATGGGGGGGTGTTATCTCTTTTGTCGAAAATCAGCCGTTTTTGCTCGAACATTAAATGCCTCCAAATGGTATTTAATTAACTTCCCGAGCCCCTGGAAGCATGAAAATCACTTTAAACATGCTAATTTTAGCTCTAACACTGATGATCCACCTACAAATGTGAACTGACGTTCAAAAATAAAACATTTGAAAACGGACCATTTTCCACATTTCTGAAGCATGACGTAATGGGGGGGTGTTATCTCTTTTGTCGAAAATCAGCCGTTTTTGCTCGAACATTAAATGCCTCCAAATGGTATTTAATTAACTTCCCGAGCCCCTGGAAGCATGAAAATCACTTTAAACATGCTAATTTTAGCTCTAACACTGATGATCCACCTACAAATGTGAACTGACGTTCAAAAATAAAACATTTGAAAACGGACCATTTTCCACATTTCTGAAGCATGACGTAATGGGGGGGTGTTATCTCTTTTGTCGAAAATCAGCCGTTTTTGCTCGAACATTAAATGCCTCCAAATGGTATTTAATTAACTTCTTGGGGTGAAGAAACCCTTTTTGAGAACTCAGAGTGAGTAAATTGGCCATTTTCATGCACTTTTAACCATTCCATAAATCTTGTGTTTTGGGCCCCTGGAAGCATGAAAATCACTTTAAACATGCTAATTTTAGCTCTAACACTGATGATCCACCTACAAATGTGAACTGACGTTCAAAAATAAAACATTTGAAAACGGACCATTTTCCACATTTCTGAAGCATGACGTAATGGGGGGGTGTTATCTCTTTTGTCGAAAATCAGCCGTTTTTGCTCGAACATTAAATGCCTCCAAATGGTATTTAATTAACTTCCCGAGCCCCTGGAAGCATGAAAATCACTTTAAACATGCTAATTTTAGCTCTAACACTGATGATCCACCTACAAATGTGAACTGACGTTAAAAAATAAAACATTTGAAAACGGACCATTTTCCACATTTCTGAAGCATGACGTAATGGGGGGGTGTTATCTCTTTTGTCGAAAATCAGCCGTTTTTGCTCGAACATTAAATGCCTCCAAATGGTATTTAATTAACTTCCCGACCCCTGGAAGCATGAAAATCACTTTAAACATGCTAATTTTAGCTCTAACACTGATGATCCACCTACAAATGTGAACTGACGTTCAAAAATAAAACATTTGAAAACGGACCATTTTCCACATTTCTGAAGCATGACGTAATGGGGGGGTGTTATCTCTTTTGTCGAAAATCAGCCGTTTTTGCTCGAACATTAAATGCCTCCAAATGGTATTTAATTAACTTCCCGAGCCCCTGGAAGCATGAAAATCACTTTAAACATGCTAATTTTAGCTCTAACACTGACGATCCACCTACAAATGTGAACTGACGTTCAAAAATAAAACATTTAAAAACGGACCATTTTCCACATTTCTGAAGCATGACGTAATGGGGGGGTGTTATCTCTTTTGTCGAAAATCAGCCGTTTTTGCTCGAACATTAAATGCCTCCAAATGGTATTTAATTAACTTCCCGGGGTGAAGAAACCCTTTTTGAGAACTCAGAGTGAGTAAATTGGCCATTTTCATGCACTTTTAACCATTCCATAAATCTTGTGTTTTGGGCCCCTGGAAGCATGAAAATCACTTTAAACATGCTAATTTTAGCTCTAACACTGATGATCCACCTACAAATGTGAACTGACGTTCAAAAATAAAACATTTGAAAACGGACCATTTTCCACATTTCTGAAGCATGACGTAATGGGGGGGGGTGTTATCTCTTTTGTCGAAAATCAGCCGTTTTTGCTCGAACATTAAATGCCTCCAAATGGTATTTATTTCACTTCCCGAGCCCCTGGAAGCATGAAAATCACTTTAAACATGCTAATTTTAGCTCTAACACTGATGATCCACCTACAAATGTGAACTGACGTTCAAAAATAAAACATTTGAAAACGGACCATTTTCCACATTTCTGAAGCATGACATAATGGGGGGGTGTTATCTCTTTTGTCGAAAATCAGCCGTTTTTGCTCGAACATTAAATGCCTCCAAATGGTATTTATTTCACTTCCCGAGCCCCTGGAAGCATGAAAATCACTTTAAACATGCTAATTTTAGCTCTAACACTGATGATCCACCTACAAATGTGAACTGACGTTCAAAAATAAAACATTTGAAAACGGACCATTTTCCACATTTCTGAAGCATGACGTAATGGGGGGGTGTTATCTCTTTTGTTTAAAATCAGCCGTTTTTGCTCGAACATTAAATGCCTCCAAATGGTATTTAATTAACTTCCCGAGCCCCTGGAAGCATGAAAATCACTTTAAACATGCTAATTTTAGCTCTAACACTGATGATCCACCTACAAATGTGAACTGAAGTTCAAAAATAAAACATTTGAAAACGGACCATTTTCCACATTTCTGAAGCATGACGTAATGGGGGGGTGTTATCTCTTTTGTCGAAAATCAGCCGTTTTTGCTCGAACATTAAATGCCTCCAAATGGTATTTAATTAACTTCCCGAGCCCCTGGAAGCATGAAAATCACTTTAAACATGCTAATTTTAGCTCTAACACTGATGATCCACCTACAAATGTGAACTGACGTTCAAAAATAAAACATTTGAAAACGGACCATTTTCCACATTTCTGAAGCATGACGTAATGGGGGGGTGTTATCTCTTTTGTCGAAAATCAGCCGTTTTTGCTCGAACATTAAATGCCTCCAAATGGTATTTAATTAACTTCCCGAGCCCCTGGAAGCATGAAAATCACTTTAAACATGCTAATTTTAGCTCTAACACTGATGATCCACCTACAAATGTGAACTGACGTTCAAAAATAAAACATTTGAAAACGGACCATTTTCCACATTTCTGAAGCATGACGTAATGGGGGGGTGTTATCTCTTTTGTCGAAAATCAGCCGTTTTTGCTCGAACATTAAATGCCTCCAAATGGTATTTAATTAACTTCCCGAGCCCCTGGAAGCATGAAAATCACTTTAAACATGCTAATTTTAGCTCTAACACTGATGATCCACCTACAAATGTGAACTGACGTTCAAAAATAAAACATTTGAAAACGGACCATTTTCCACATTTCTGAAGCATGACGTAATGGGGGGGTGTTATCTCTTTTGTCGAAAATCAGCCGTTTTTGCTCGAACATTAAATGCCTCCAAATGGTATTTAATTAACTTCCCGACCCCTGGAAGCATGAAAATCACTTTAAACATGCTAATTTTAGCTCTAACACTGATGATCCACCTACAAATGTGAACTGACGTTCAAAAATAAAACATTTGAAAACGGACCATTTTCCACATTTCTGAAGCATGACGTAATGGGGGGGTGTTATCTCTTTTGTTTAAAATCAGCCGTTTTTGCTCGAACATTAAATGCCTCCAAATGGTATTTAATTAATTTCCCGAGCCCCTGGAAGCATGAAAATCACTTTAAACATGCTAATTTTAGCTCTAACACTGATGATCCACCTACAAATGTGAACTGAAGTTCAAAAATAAAACATTTGAAAACGGACCATTTTCCACATTTCTGAAGCATGACGTAATGGGGGGGTGTTATCTCTTTTGTCGAAAATCAGCCGTTTTTGCTCGAACATTAAATGCCTCCAAATGGTATTTAATTAACTTCCCGAGCCCCTGGAAGCATGAAAATCACTTTAAACATGCTAATTTTAGCTCTAACACTGATGATCCACCTACAAATGTGAACTGACGTTCAAAAATAAAACATTTGAAAACGGACCATTTTCCACATTTCTGAAGCATGACGTAATGGGGGGGTGTTATCTCTTTTGTCGAAAATCAGCCGTTTTTGCTCGAACATTAAATGCCTCCAAATGGTATTTAATTAACTTCCCGAGCCCCTGGAAGCATGAAAATCACTTTAAACATGCTAATTTTAGCTCTAACACTGATGATCCACCTACAAATGTGAACTGACGTTCAAAAATAAAACATTTGAAAACGGACCATTTTCCACATTTCTGAAGCATGACGTAATGGGGGGGTGTTATCTCTTTTGTCGAAAATCAGCCGTTTTTGCTCGAACATTAAATGCCTCCAAATGGTATTTAATTAACTTCCCGAGCCCCTGGAAGCATGAAAATCACTTTAAACATGCTAATTTTAGCTCTAACACTGATGATCCACCTACAAATGTGAACTGACGTTCAAAAATAAAACATTTGAAAACGGACCATTTTCCACATTTCTGAAGCATGACGTAATGGGGGGGTGTTATCTCTTTTGTCGAAAATCAGCCGTTTTTGCTCGAACATTAAATGCCTCCAAATGGTATTTAATTAACTTCCCGAGCCCCTGGAAGCATGAAAATCACTTTAAACATGCTAATTTTAGCTCTAACACTGATGATCCACCTACAAATGTGAACTGACGTTCAAAAATAAAACATTTGAAAACGGACCATTTTCCACATTTCTGAAGCATGACGTAATGGGGGGGTGTTATCTCTTTTGTCGAAAATCAGCCGTTTTTGCTCGAACATTAAATGCCTCCAAATGGTATTTAATTAACTTCCTGGGGTGAAGAAACCCTTTTTGAGAACTCAGAGTGAGTAAATTGGCCATTTTCATGCACTTTTAACCATTCCATAAATCTTGTGTTTTGGGCCCCTGGAAGCATGAAAATCACTTTAAACATGCTAATTTTAGCTCTAACACTGATGATCCACCTACAAATGTGAACTGACGTTCAAAAATAAAACATTTGAAAACGGACCATTTTCCACATTTCTGAAGCATGACGTAATGGGGGGGTGTTATCTCTTTTGTCGAAAATCAGCCGTTTTTGCTCGAACATTAAATGCCTCCAAATGGTATTTAATTAACTTCCCGAGCCCCTGGAAGCATGAAAATCACTTTAAACATGCTAATTTTAGCTCTAACACTGATGATCCACCTACAAATGTGAACTGACGTTAAAAAATAAAACATTTGAAAACGGACCATTTTCCACATTTCTGAAGCATGACGTAATGGGGGGGTGTTATCTCTTTTGTCGAAAATCAGCCGTTTTTGCTCGAACATTAAATGCCTCCAAATGGTATTTAATTAACTTCCCGACCCCTGGAAGCATGAAAATCACTTTAAACATGCTAATTTTAGCTCTAACACTGATGATCCACCTACAAATGTGAACTGACGTTCAAAAATAAAACATTTGAAAACGGACCATTTTCCACATTTCTGAAGCATGACGTAATGGGGGGGTGTTATCTCTTTTGTCGAAAATCAGCCGTTTTTGCTCGAACATTAAATGCCTCCAAATGGTATTTAATTAACTTCCCGAGCCCCTGGAAGCATGAAAATCACTTTAAACATGCTAATTTTAGCTCTAACACTGACGATCCACCTACAAATGTGAACTGACGTTCAAAAATAAAACATTTAAAAACGGACCATTTTCCACATTTCTGAAGCATGACGTAATGGGGGGGTGTTATCTCTTTTGTCGAAAATCAGCCGTTTTTGCTCGAACATTAAATGCCTCCAAATGGTATTTAATTAACTTCCCGGGGTGAAGAAACCCTTTTTGAGAACTCAGAGTGAGTAAATTGGCCATTTTCATGCACTTTTAACCATTCCATAAATCTTGTGTTTTGGGCCCCTGGAAGCATGAAAATCACTTTAAACATGCTAATTTTAGCTCTAACACTGATGATCCACCTACAAATGTGAACTGACGTTCAAAAATAAAACATTTGAAAACGGACCATTTTCCACATTTCTGAAGCATGACGTAATGGGGGGGGTGTTATCTCTTTTGTCGAAAATCAGCCGTTTTTGCTCGAACATTAAATGCCTCCAAATGGTATTTATTTCACTTCCCGAGCCCCTGGAAGCATGAAAATCACTTTAAACATGCTAATTTTAGCTCTAACACTGATGATCCACCTACAAATGTGAACTGACGTTCAAAAATAAAACATTTGAAAACGGACCATTTTCCACATTTCTGAAGCATGACATAATGGGGGGGTGTTATCTCTTTTGTCGAAAATCAGCCGTTTTTGCTCGAACATTAAATGCCTCCAAATGGTATTTATTTCACTTCCCGAGCCCCTGGAAGCATGAAAATCACTTTAAACATGCTAATTTTAGCTCTAACACTGATGATCCACCTACAAATGTGAACTGACGTTCAAAAATAAAACATTTGAAAACGGACCATTTTCCACATTTCTGAAGCATGACGTAATGGGGGGTGTTATCTCTTTTGTTTAAAATCAGCCGTTTTTGCTCGAACATTAAATGCCTCCAAATGGTATTTAATTAACTTCCCGAGCCCCTGGAAGCATGAAAATCACTTTAAACATGCTAATTTTAGCTCTAACACTGACGATCCACCTACAAATGTGAACTGACGTTCAAAAATAAAACATTTAAAAACGGACCATTTTCCACATTTCTGAAGCATGACGTAATGGGGGGGTGTTATCTCTTTTGTCGAAAATCAGCCGTTTTTGCTCGAACATTAAATGCCTCCAAATGGTATTTAATTAACTTCCCGGGGTGAAGAAACCCTTTTTGAGAACTCAGAGTGAGTAAATTGGCCATTTTCATGCACTTTTAACCATTCCATAAATCTTGTGTTTTGGGCCCCTGGAAGCATGAAAATCACTTTAAACATGCTAATTTTAGCTCTAACACTGATGATCCACCTACAAATGTGAACTGACGTTCAAAAATAAAACATTTGAAAACGGACCATTTTCCACATTTCTGAAGCATGACGTAATGGGGGGGGTGTTATCTCTTTTGTCGAAAATCAGCCGTTTTTGCTCGAACTTTAAATGCCTCCAAATGGTATTTATTTCACTTCCCGAGCCCCTGGAAGCATGAAAATCACTTTAAACATGCTAATTTTAGCTCTAACACTGATGATCCACCTACAAATGTGAACTGACGTTCAAAAATAAAACATTTGAAAACGGACCATTTTCCACATTTCTGAAGCATGACATAATGGGGGGGTGTTATCTCTTTTGTCGAAAATCAGCCGTTTTTGCTCGAACATTAAATGCCTCCAAATGGTATTTATTTCACTTCCCGAGCCCCTGGAAGCATGAAAATCACTTTAAACATGCTAATTTTAGCTCTAACACTGATGATCCACCTACAAATGTGAACTGACGTTCAAAAATAAAACATTTGAAAACGGACCATTTTCCACATTTCTGAAGCATGACGTAATGGGGGGTGTTATCTCTTTTGTTTAAAATCAGCCGTTTTTGCTCGAACATTAAATGCCTCCAAATGGTATTTAATTAACTTCCCGAGCCCCTGGAAGCATGAAAATCACTTTAAACATGCTAATTTTAGCTCTAACACTGAATGATCCACCTACAAATGTGAACTGAAGTTCAAAAATAAAACATTTGAAAACGGACCATTTTCCACATTTCTGAAGCATGACGTAATGGGGGGGTGTTATCTCTTTTGTCGAAAATCAGCCGTTTTTGCTCGAACATTAAATGCCTCCAAATGGTATTTAATTAACTTCCCGAGCCCCTGGAAGCATGAAAATCACTTTAAACATGCTAATTTTAGCTCTAACACTGATGATCCACCTACAAATGTGAACTGACGTTCAAAAATAAAACATTTGAAAACAGACCATTTTCCACATTTCTGAAGCATGACGTAATGGGGGGGTGTTATCTCTTTTGTCGAAAATCAGCCGTTTTTGCTCGAACATTAAATGCCTCCAAATGGTATTTAATTAACTTCCCGGGGTGAAGAAACCCTTTTTGAGAACTCAGAGTGAGTAAATTGGCCATTTTCATGCACTTTTAACCATTCCATAAATCTTGTGTTTTGGGCCCCTGGAAGCATGAAAATCACTTTAAACATGCTAATTTTAGCTCTAACACTGATGATCCACCTACAAATGTGAACTGACGTTCAAAAATAAAACATTTGAAAACGGACCATTTTCCACATTTCTGAAGCATGACGTAATGGGGGGGTGTTATCTCTTTTGTCGAAAATCAGCCGTTTTTGCTCGAACATTAAATGCCTCCAAATGGTATTTAATTAACTTCCCGAGCCCCTGGAAGCATGAAAATCACTTTAAACATGCTAATTTTAGCTCTAACACTGATGATCCACCTACAAATGTGAACTGACGTTCAAAAATAAAACATTTGAAAACGGACCATTTTCCACATTTCTGATGCATGACGTAATGGGGGGGTGTTATCTCTTTTGTCGAAAATCAGCCGTTTTTGCTCGAACATTAAATGCCTCCAAATGGTATTTATTTCACTTCCCGAGCCCCTGGAAGCATGAAAATCACTTTAAACATGCTAATTTTAGCTCTAACACTGATGATCCAGCCACAAATGTGAACTGACGTTCAAAAATAAAACATTTGAAAACGGACCATTTTCCACATTTCTGAAGCATGACGTAATGGGGGGGGTGTTATCTCTTTTGTCGAAACTCAGCCGTTTTTGCTCGAACATTAAATGCCTCCAAATGGTATTTAATTAACTTCCCGAGCCCCTGGAAGCATGAAAATCACTTTAAACATGCTAATTTTAGCTCTAACACTGATGATCCACCTACAAATGTGAACTGACGTTCAAAAATAAAACATTTGAAAACGGACCATTTTCCACATTTCTGAAGCATGACGTAATGGGGGGTGTTATCTCTTTTGTCGAAAATCAGCCGTTTTTGCTCGAACATTAAATGCCTCCAAATGGTATTTAATTAACTTCCCGAGCCCCTGGAAGCATGAAAATCACTTTAAACATGCTAATTTTAGCTCTAACACTGATGATCCACCTACAAATGTGAACTGACGTTCAAAAATAAAACATTTGAAAACGGACCATTTTCCACATTTCTGAAGCATGACGTAATGGGGGGGGTGTTATCTCTTTTGTCGAAAATCAGCCGTTTTTGCTCGAACATTAAATGCCTCCAAATGGTATTTATTTCACTTCCCGAGCCCCTGGAAGCATGAAAATCACTTTAAACATGCTAATTTTAGCTCTAACACTGATGATCCACCTACAAATGTGAACTGACGTTCAAAAATAAAACATTTGAAAACGGACCATTTTCCACATTTCTGAAGCATGACATAATGGGGGGGTGTTATCTCTTTTGTCGAAAATCAGCCGTTTTTGCTCGAACATTAAATGCCTCCAAATGGTATTTATTTCACTTCCCGAGCCCCTGGAAGCATGAAAATCACTTTAAACATGCTAATTTTAGCTCTAACACTGATGATCCACCTACAAATGTGAACTGACGTTCAAAAATAAAACATTTGAAAACGGACCATTTTCCACATTTCTGAAGCATGACGTAATGGGGGGGTGTTATCTCTTTTGTTTAAAATCAGCCGTTTTTGCTCGAACATTAAATGCCTCCAAATGGTATTTAATTAACTTCCCGAGCCCCTGGAAGCATGAAAATCACTTTAAACATGCTAATTTTAGCTCTAACACTGATGATCCACCTACAAATGTGAACTGAAGTTCAAAAATAAAACATTTGAAAACGGACCATTTTCCACATTTCTGAAGCATGACGTAATGGGGGGTGTTATCTCTTTTGTCGAAAATCAGCCGTTTTTGCTCGAACATTAAATGCCTCCAAATGGTATTTAATTAACTTCCCGAGCCCCTGGAAGCATGAAAATCACTTTAAACATGCTAATTTTAGCTCTAACACTGATGATCCACCTACAAATGTGAACTGACGTTCAAAAATAAAACATTTGAAAACGGACCATTTTCCACATTTCTGAAGCATGACGTAATGGGGGGTGTTATCTCTTTTGTCGAAAATCAGCCGTTTTTGCTCGAACATTAAATGCCTCCAAATGGTATTTAATTAACTTCCCGAGCCCCTGGAAGCATGAAAATCACTTTAAACATGCTAATTTTAGCTCTAACACTGATGATCCACCTACAAATGTGAACTGACGTTCAAAAATAAAACATTTGAAAACGGACCATTTTCCACATTTCTGAAGCATGACGTAATGGGGGGGTGTTATCTCTTTTGTCGAAAATCAGCCGTTTTTGCTCGAACATTAAATGCCTCCAAATGGTATTTAATTAACTTCCCGAGCCCCTGGAAGCATGAAAATCACTTTAAACATGCTAATTTTAGCTCTAACACTGATGATCCACCTACAAATGTGAACTGACGTTCAAAAATAAAACATTTGAAAACGGACCATTTTCCACATTTCTGAAGCATGACGTAATGGGGGGGTGTTATCTCTTTTGTCGAAAATCAGCCGTTTTTGCTCGAACATTAAATGCCTCCAAATGGTATTTAATTAACTTCCCGAGCCCCTGGAAGCATGAAAATCACTTTAAACATGCTAATTTTAGCTCTAACACTGATGATCCACCTACAAATGTGAACTGACGTTCAAAAATAAAACATTTGAAAACGGACCATTTTCCACATTTCTGAAGCATGACGTAATGGGGGGGTGTTATCTCTTTTGTCGAAAATCAGCCGTTTTTGCTCGAACATTAAATGCCTCCAAATGGTATTTAATTAACTTCCTGGGGTGAAGAAACCCTTTTTGAGAACTCAGAGTGAGTAAATTGGCCATTTTCATGCACTTTTAACCATTCCATAAATCTTGTGTTTTGGGCCCCTGGAAGCATGAAAATCACTTTAAACATGCTAATTTTAGCTCTAACACTGATGATCCACCTACAAATGTGAACTGACGTTCAAAAATAAAACATTTGAAAACGGACCATTTTCCACATTTCTGAAGCATGACGTAATGGGGGGGTGTTATCTCTTTTGTCGAAAATCAGCCGTTTTTGCTCGAACATTAAATGCCTCCAAATGGTATTTAATTAACTTCCCGAGCCCCTGGAAGCATGAAAATCACTTTAAACATGCTAATTTTAGCTCTAACACTGACGATCCACCTACAAATGTGAACTGACGTTCAAAAATAAAACATTTAAAAACGGACCATTTTCCACATTTCTGAAGCATGACGTAATGGGGGGGGTGTTATCTCTTTTGTCGAAAATCAGCCGTTTTTGCTCGAACATTAAATGCCTCCAAATGGTATTTAATTAACTTCCCGGGGTGAAGAAACCCTTTTTGAGAACTCAGAGTGAGTAAATTGGCCATTTTCATGCACTTTTAACCATTCCATAAATCTTGTGTTTTGGGCCCCTGGAAGCATGAAAATCACTTTAAACATGCTAATTTTAGCTCTAACACTGATGATCCACCTACAAATGTGAACTGACGTTCAAAAATAAAACATTTGAAAACGGACCATTTTCCACATTTCTGAAGCATGACGTAATGGGGGGGGGTGTTATCTCTTTTGTCGAAAATCAGCCGTTTTTGCTCGAACATTAAATGCCTCCAAATGGTATTTATTTCACTTCCCGAGCCCCTGGAAGCATGAAAATCACTTTAAACATGCTAATTTTAGCTCTAACACTGATGATCCACCTACAAATGTGAACTGACGTTCAAAAATAAAACATTTGAAAACGGACCATTTTCCACATTTCTGAAGCATGACATAATGGGGGGGTGTTATCTCTTTTGTCGAAAATCAGCCGTTTTTGCTCGAACATTAAATGCCTCCAAATGGTATTTATTTCACTTCCCGAGCCCCTGGAAGCATGAAAATCACTTTAAACATGCTAATTTTAGCTCTAACACTGATGATCCACCTACAAATGTGAACTGACGTTCAAAAATAAAACATTTGAAAACGGACCATTTTCCACATTTCTGAAGCATGACGTAATGGGGGGGTGTTATCTCTTTTGTTTAAAATCAGCCATTTTTGCTCGAACATTAAATGCCTCCAAATGGTATTTAATTAACTTCCCGAGCCCCTGGAAGCATGAAAATCACTTTAAACATGCTAATTTTAGCTCTAACACTGATGATCCACCTACAAATGTGAACTGAAGTTCAAAAATAAAACATTTGAAAACGGACCATTTTCCACATTTCTGAAGCATGACGTAATGGGGGGGTGTTATCTCTTTTGTCGAAAATCAGCCGTTTTTGTTCGAACATTAAATGCCTCCAAATGGTATTTAATTAACTTCCCGAGCCCCTGGAAGCATGAAAATCACTTTAAACATGCTAATTTTAGCTCTAACACTGATGATCCACCTACAAATGTGAACTGACGTTCAAAAATAAAACATTTGAAAACGGACCATTTTCCACATTTCTGAAGCATGACGTAATGGGGGGGTGTTATCTCTTTTGTCGAAAATCAGCCGTTTTTGCTCGAACATTAAATGCCTCCAAATGGTATTTAATTAACTTCCCGGGGTGAAGAAACCCTTTTTGAGAACTCAGAGTGAGTAAATTGGCCATTTTCATGCACTTTTAACCATTCCATAAATCTTGTGTTTTGGGCCCCTGGAAGCATGAAAATCACTTTAAACATGCTAATTTTAGCTCTAACACTGATGATCCACCTACAAATGTGAACTGACGTTCAAAAATAAAACATTTGAAAACGGACCATTTTCCACATTTCTGAAGCATGACGTAATGGGGGGGTGTTATCTCTTTTGTCGAAAATCAGCCGTTTTTGCTCGAACATTAAATGCCTCCAAATGGTATTTAATTAACTTCCCGAGCCCCTGGAAGCATGAAAATCACTTTAAACATGCTAATTTTAGCTCTAACACTGATGATCCACCTACAAATGTGAACTGACGTTCAAAAATAAAACATTTGAAAACGGACCATTTTCCACATTTCTGATGCATGACGTAATGGGGGGGTGTTATCTCTTTTGTCGAAAATCAGCCGTTTTTGCTCGAACATTAAATGCCTCCAAATGGTATTTATTTCACTTCCCGAGCCCCTGGAAGCATGAAAATCACTTTAAACATGCTAATTTTAGCTCTAACACTGATGATCCACCTACAAATGTGAACTGACGTTCAAAAATAAAACATTTGAAAACGGACCATTTTCCACATTTCTGAAGCATGACGTAATGGGGGGGTGTTATCTCTTTTGTCGAAACTCAGCCGTTTTTGCTCGAACATTAAATGCCTCCAAATGGTATTTAATTAACTTCCCGAGCCCCTGGAAGCATGAAAATCACTTTAAACATGCTAATTTTAGCTCTAACACTGATGATCCACCTACAAATGTGAACTGACGTTCAAAAATAAAACATTTGAAAACGGACCATTTTCCACATTTCTGAAGCATGACGTAATGGGGGGTGTTATCTCTTTTGTCGAAAATCAGCCGTTTTTGCTCGAACATTAAATGCCTCCAAATGGTATTTAATTAACTTCCCGAGCCCCTGGAAGCATGAAAATCACTTTAAACATGCTAATTTTAGCTCTAACACTGATGATCCACCTACAAATGTGAACTGACGTTCAAAAATAAAACATTTGAAAACGGACCATTTTCCACATTTCTGAAGCATGACGTAATGGGGGGGGTGTTATCTCTTTTGTCGAAAATCAGCCGTTTTTGCTCGAACATTAAATGCCTCCAAATGGTATTTATTTCACTTCCCGAGCCCCTGGAAGCATGAAAATCACTTTAAACATGCTAATTTTAGCTCTAACACTGATGATCCACCTACAAATGTGAACTGACGTTCAAAAATAAAACATTTGAAAACGGACCATTTTCCACATTTCTGAAGCATGACATAATGGGGGGGTGTTATCTCTTTTGTCGAAAATCAGCCGTTTTTGCTCGAACATTAAATGCCTCCAAATGGTATTTATTTCACTTCCCGAGCCCCTGGAAGCATGAAAATCACTTTAAACATGCTAATTTTAGCTCTAACACTGATGATCCACCTACAAATGTGAACTGACGTTCAAAAATAAAACATTTGAAAACGGACCATTTTCCACATTTCTGAAGCATGACGTAATGGGGGGGGTGTTATCTCTTTTGTTTAAAAGCAGCCGTTTTTGCTCGAACATTAAATGCCTCCAAATGGTATTTAATTAACTTCCCGAGCCCCTGGAAGCATGAAAATCACTTTAAACATGCTAATTTTAGCTCTAACACTGATGATCCACCTACAAATGTGAACTGAAGTTCAAAAATAAAACATTTGAAAACGGACCATTTTCCACATTTCTGAAGCATGACGTAATGGGGGGGTGTTATCTCTTTTGTCGAAAATCAGCCGTTTTTGCTCGAACATTAAATGCCTCCAAATGGTATTTAATTAACTTCCCGAGCCCCTGGAAGCATGAAAATCACTTTAAACATGCTAATTTTAGCTCTAACACTGATGATCCACCTACAAATGTGAACTGACGTTCAAAAATAAAACATTTGAAAACGGACCATTTTCCACATTTCTGAAGCATGACGTAATGGGGGGGTGTTATCTCTTTTGTCGAAAATCAGCCGTTTTTGCTCGAACATTAAATGCCTCCAAATGGTATTTAATTAACTTCCCGGGGTGAAGAAACCCTTTTTGAGAACTCAGAGTGAGTAAATTGGCCATTTTCATGCACTTTTAACCATTCCATAAATCATGTGTTTAGGGCCCCTGGAAGCATGAAAATCACTTTAAACATGCTAATTTTAGCTCTAACACTGAGGATCCACCTACAAATGTGTACTGACGTTCAAAAATAAAACATTTGAAAACGGACCATTTTCCACATTTCTGAAGCATGACGTAATGGGGGGGTGTTAACTCTTTTGTTGAAAATCAGCCGTTTTTGCTTGAACATAAAATGCCTCCAAATGGTATTTAATTCACTTCCCGAGCCCATGGAAGCATGAAAATCACTTTAAACATGCTAATTTTAGCTCTAACACTGATGATCCACCTACAAATGTGAACTGACGTTCAAAAATAAAACATTTGAAAACGGACCATTTTCCACATTTCTGAAGCATGACGTAATGGGGGGTGTTATCTCTTTTGTCGAAAATCAGCCGTTTTTGCTTGCACATTAAATGCCTCCAAATGGTATTTAATTCACTTCCCGAGCCCCTGGAAGCATGAAAATCACTTTAAACATGCTAATTTTAGCTCTAACACTGATGATCCACCTACAAATGTGAACTGACGTTCAAAAATAAAACATTTGAAAACGGACCATTTTCCACATTTCTGAAGCATGACGTAATGGGGGGGTGTTATCTCTTTTGCCGAAAATCAGCCGTTTTTGCTCGAACATTAAATGCCTCCAAATGGTATTTAATTAACTTCCCGAGCCCCTGGAAGCATGAAAATCACTTTAAACATGCTAATTTTAGCTCTAACACTGATGATCCACCTACAAATGTGAACTGACGTTCAAAAATAAAACATTTGAAAACGGACCATTTTCCACATTTCTGAAGCATGACGTAATGGGGGGGTGTTATCTCTTTTGTCGAAAATCAGCCGTTTTTGCTCGAACATTAAATGCCTCCAAATGGTATTTAATTAACTTCCCGAGCCCCTGGAAGCATGAAAATCACTTTAAACATGCTAATTTTAGCTCTAACACTGATGATCCACCTACAAATGTGAACTGACGTTCAAAAATAAAACATTTGAAAACGGACCATTTTCCACATTTCTGAAGCATGACGTAATGGGGGGGGTGTTATCTCTTTTGTCGAAAATCAGCCGTTTTTGCTCGAACATTAAATGCCTCCAAATGGTATTTATTTCACTTCCCGAGCCCCTGGAAGCATGAAAATCACTTTAAACATGCTAATTTTAGCTCTAACACTGATGATCCACCTACAAATGTGAACTGACGTTCAAAAATAAAACATTTGAAAACGGACCATTTTCCACATTTCTGAAGCATGACGTAATGGGGGGGTGTTATCTCTTTTGTTTAAAATCAGCCATTTTTGCTCGAACATTAAATGCCTCCAAATGGTATTTAATTAACTTCCCGAGCCCCTGGAAGCATGAAAATCACTTTAAACATGCTAATTTTAGCTCTAACACTGATGATCCACCTACAAATGTGAACTGAAGTTCAAAAATAAAACATTTGAAAACGGACCATTTTCCACATTTCTGAAGCATGACGTAATGGGGGGGTGTTATCTCTTTTGTCGAAAATCAGCCGTTTTTGTTCGAACATTAAATGCCTCCAAATGGTATTTAATTAACTTCCCGAGCCCCTGGAAGCATGAAAATCACTTTAAACATGCTAATTTTAGCTCTAACACTGATGATCCACCTACAAATGTGAACTGACGTTCAAAAATAAAACATTTGAAAACGGACCATTTTCCACATTTCTGAAGCATGACGTAATGGGGGGGTGTTATCTCTTTTGTCGAAAATCAGCCGTTTTTGCTCGAACATTAAATGCCTCCAAATGGTATTTAATTAACTTCCCGGGGTGAAGAAACCCTTTTTGAGAACTCAGAGTGAGTAAATTGGCCATTTTCATGCACTTTTAACCATTCCATAAATCTTGTGTTTTGGGCCCCTGGAAGCATGAAAATCACTTTAAACATGCTAATTTTAGCTCTAACACTGATGATCCACCTACAAATGTGAACTGACGTTCAAAAATAAAACATTTGAAAACGGACCATTTTCCACATTTCTGAAGCATGACGTAATGGGGGGGTGTTATCTCTTTTGTCGAAAATCAGCCGTTTTTGCTCGAACATTAAATGCCTCCAAATGGTATTTAATTAACTTCCCGAGCCCCTGGAAGCATGAAAATCACTTTAAACATGCTAATTTTAGCTCTAACACTGATGATCCACCTACAAATGTGAACTGACGTTCAAAAATAAAACATTTGAAAACGGACCATTTTCCACATTTCTGATGCATGACGTAATGGGGGGGTGTTATCTCTTTTGTCGAAAATCAGCCGTTTTTGCTCGAACATTAAATGCCTCCAAATGGTATTTATTTCACTTCCCGAGCCCCTGGAAGCATGAAAATCACTTTAAACATGCTAATTTTAGCTCTAACACTGATGATCCACCTACAAATGTGAACTGACGTTCAAAAATAAAACATTTGAAAACGGACCATTTTCCACATTTCTGAAGCATGACGTAATGGGGGGGTGTTATCTCTTTTGTCGAAACTCAGCCGTTTTTGCTCGAACATTAAATGCCTCCAAATGGTATTTAATTAACTTCCCGAGCCCCTGGAAGCATGAAAATCACTTTAAACATGCTAATTTTAGCTCTAACACTGATGATCCACCTACAAATGTGAACTGACGTTCAAAAATAAAACATTTGAAAACGGACCATTTTCCACATTTCTGAAGCATGACGTAATGGGGGGTGTTATCTCTTTTGTCGAAAATCAGCCGTTTTTGCTCGAACATTAAATGCCTCCAAATGGTATTTAATTAACTTCCCGAGCCCCTGGAAGCATGAAAATCACTTTAAACATGCTAATTTTAGCTCTAACACTGATGATCCACCTACAAATGTGAACTGACGTTCAAAAATAAAACATTTGAAAACGGACCATTTTCCACATTTCTGAAGCATGACGTAATGGGGGGGTGTTATCTCTTTTGTCGAAAATCAGCCGTTTTTGCTCGAACATTAAATGCCTCCAAATGGTATTTAATTAACTTCCCGAGCCCCTGGAAGCATGAAAATCACTTTAAACATGCTAATTTTAGCTCTAACACTGATGATCCACCTACAAATGTGAACTGACGTTCAAAAATAAAACATTTGAAAACGGACCATTTTCCACATTTCTGAAGCATGACGTAATGGGGGGGTGTTATCTCTTTTGTCGAAAATCAGCCGTTTTTGCTCGAACATTAAATGCCTCCAAATGGTATTTAATTAACTTCCCGAGCCCCTGGAAGCATGAAAATCACTTTAAACATGCTAATTTTAGCTCTAACACTGATGATCCACCTACAAATGTGAACTGACGTTCAAAAATAAAACATTTGAAAACGGACCATTTTCCACATTTCTGAAGCATGACGTAATGGGGGGGTGTTATCTCTTTTGTCGAAAATCAGCCGTTTTTGCTCGAACATTAAATGCCTCCAAATGGTATTTAATTAACTTCCTGGGGTGAAGAAACCCTTTTTGAGAACTCAGAGTGAGTAAATTGGCCATTTTCATGCACTTTTAACCATTCCATAAATCTTGTGTTTTGGGCCCCTGGAAGCATGAAAATCACTTTAAACATGCTAATTTTAGCTCTAACACTGATGATCCACCTACAAATGTGAACTGACGTTCAAAAATAAAACATTTGAAAACGGACCATTTTCCACATTTCTGAAGCATGACGTAATGGGGGGGTGTTATCTCTTTTGTCGAAAATCAGCCGTTTTTGCTCGAACATTAAATGCCTCCAAATGGTATTTAATTAACTTCCCGAGCCCCTGGAAGCATGAAAATCACTTTAAACATGCTAATTTTAGCTCTAACACTGACGATCCACCTACAAATGTGAACTGACGTTCAAAAATAAAACATTTAAAAACGGACCATTTTCCACATTTCTGAAGCATGACGTAATGGGGGGGGTGTTATCTCTTTTGTCGAAAATCAGCCGTTTTTGCTCGAACATTAAATGCCTCCAAATGGTATTTAATTAACTTCCCGGGGTGAAGAAACCCTTTTTGAGAACTCAGAGTGAGTAAATTGGCCATTTTCATGCACTTTTAACCATTCCATAAATCTTGTGTTTTGGGCCCCTGGAAGCATGAAAATCACTTTAAACATGCTAATTTTAGCTCTAACACTGATGATCCACCTACAAATGTGAACTGACGTTCAAAAATAAAACATTTGAAAACGGACCATTTTCCACATTTCTGAAGCATGACGTAATGGGGGGGGGTGTTATCTCTTTTGTCGAAAATCAGCCGTTTTTGCTCGAACATTAAATGCCTCCAAATGGTATTTATTTCACTTCCCGAGCCCCTGGAAGCATGAAAATCACTTTAAACATGCTAATTTTAGCTCTAACACTGATGATCCACCTACAAATGTGAACTGACGTTCAAAAATAAAACATTTGAAAACGGACCATTTTCCACATTTCTGAAGCATGACATAATGGGGGGGTGTTATCTCTTTTGTCGAAAATCAGCCGTTTTTGCTCGAACATTAAATGCCTCCAAATGGTATTTATTTCACTTCCCGAGCCCCTGGAAGCATGAAAATCACTTTAAACATGCTAATTTTAGCTCTAACACTGATGATCCACCTACAAATGTGAACTGACGTTCAAAAATAAAACATTTGAAAACGGACCATTTTCCACATTTCTGAAGCATGACGTAATGGGGGGGTGTTATCTCTTTTGTTTAAAATCAGCCATTTTTGCTCGAACATTAAATGCCTCCAAATGGTATTTAATTAACTTCCCGAGCCCCTGGAAGCATGAAAATCACTTTAAACATGCTAATTTTAGCTCTAACACTGATGATCCACCTACAAATGTGAACTGAAGTTCAAAAATAAAACATTTGAAAACGGACCATTTTCCACATTTCTGAAGCATGACGTAATGGGGGGGTGTTATCTCTTTTGTCGAAAATCAGCCGTTTTTGTTCGAACATTAAATGCCTCCAAATGGTATTTAATTAACTTCCCGAGCCCCTGGAAGCATGAAAATCACTTTAAACATGCTAATTTTAGCTCTAACACTGATGATCCACCTACAAATGTGAACTGACGTTCAAAAATAAAACATTTGAAAACGGACCATTTTCCACATTTCTGAAGCATGACGTAATGGGGGGGTGTTATCTCTTTTGTCGAAAATCAGCCGTTTTTGCTCGAACATTAAATGCCTCCAAATGGTATTTAATTAACTTCCCGGGGTGAAGAAACCCTTTTTGAGAACTCAGAGTGAGTAAATTGGCCATTTTCATGCACTTTTAACCATTCCATAAATCTTGTGTTTTGGGCCCCTGGAAGCATGAAAATCACTTTAAACATGCTAATTTTAGCTCTAACACTGATGATCCACCTACAAATGTGAACTGACGTTCAAAAATAAAACATTTGAAAACGGACCATTTTCCACATTTCTGAAGCATGACGTAATGGGGGGGTGTTATCTCTTTTGTCGAAAATCAGCCGTTTTTGCTCGAACATTAAATGCCTCCAAATGGTATTTAATTAACTTCCCGAGCCCCTGGAAGCATGAAAATCACTTTAAACATGCTAATTTTAGCTCTAACACTGATGATCCACCTACAAATGTGAACTGACGTTCAAAAATAAAACATTTGAAAACGGACCATTTTCCACATTTCTGATGCATGACGTAATGGGGGGGTGTTATCTCTTTTGTCGAAAATCAGCCGTTTTTGCTCGAACATTAAATGCCTCCAAATGGTATTTATTTCACTTCCCGAGCCCCTGGAAGCATGAAAATCACTTTAAACATGCTAATTTTAGCTCTAACACTGATGATCCACCTACAAATGTGAACTGACGTTCAAAAATAAAACATTTGAAAACGGACCATTTTCCACATTTCTGAAGCATGACGTAATGGGGGGGTGTTATCTCTTTTGTCGAAACTCAGCCGTTTTTGCTCGAACATTAAATGCCTCCAAATGGTATTTAATTAACTTCCCGAGCCCCTGGAAGCATGAAAATCACTTTAAACATGCTAATTTTAGCTCTAACACTGATGATCCACCTACAAATGTGAACTGACGTTCAAAAATAAAACATTTGAAAACGGACCATTTTCCACATTTCTGAAGCATGACGTAATGGGGGGTGTTATCTCTTTTGTCGAAAATCAGCCGTTTTTGCTCGAACATTAAATGCCTCCAAATGGTATTTAATTAACTTCCCGAGCCCCTGGAAGCATGAAAATCACTTTAAACATGCTAATTTTAGCTCTAACACTGATGATCCACCTACAAATGTGAACTGACGTTCAAAAATAAAACATTTGAAAACGGACCATTTTCCACATTTCTGAAGCATGACGTAATGGGGGGGGTGTTATCTCTTTTGTCGAAAATCAGCCGTTTTTGCTCGAACATTAAATGCCTCCAAATGGTATTTATTTCACTTCCCGAGCCCCTGGAAGCATGAAAATCACTTTAAACATGCTAATTTTAGCTCTAACACTGATGATCCACCTACAAATGTGAACTGACGTTCAAAAATAAAACATTTGAAAACGGACCATTTTCCACATTTCTGAAGCATGACATAATGGGGGGGTGTTATCTCTTTTGTCGAAAATCAGCCGTTTTTGCTCGAACATTAAATGCCTCCAAATGGTATTTATTTCACTTCCCGAGCCCCTGGAAGCATGAAAATCACTTTAAACATGCTAATTTTAGCTCTAACACTGATGATCCACCTACAAATGTGAACTGACGTTCAAAAATAAAACATTTGAAAACGGACCATTTTCCACATTTCTGAAGCATGACGTAATGGGGGGGGTGTTATCTCTTTTGTTTAAAAGCAGCCGTTTTTGCTCGAACATTAAATGCCTCCAAATGGTATTTAATTAACTTCCCGAGCCCCTGGAAGCATGAAAATCACTTTAAACATGCTAATTTTAGCTCTAACACTGATGATCCACCTACAAATGTGAACTGAAGTTCAAAAATAAAACATTTGAAAACGGACCATTTTCCACATTTCTGAAGCATGACGTAATGGGGGGGTGTTATCTCTTTTGTCGAAAATCAGCCGTTTTTGCTCGAACATTAAATGCCTCCAAATGGTATTTAATTAACTTCCCGAGCCCCTGGAAGCATGAAAATCACTTTAAACATGCTAATTTTAGCTCTAACACTGATGATCCACCTACAAATGTGAACTGACGTTCAAAAATAAAACATTTGAAAACGGACCATTTTCCACATTTCTGAAGCATGACGTAATGGGGGGGTGTTATCTCTTTTGTCGAAAATCAGCCGTTTTTGCTCGAACATTAAATGCCTCCAAATGGTATTTAATTAACTTCCCGGGGTGAAGAAACCCTTTTTGAGAACTCAGAGTGAGTAAATTGGCCATTTTCATGCACTTTTAACCATTCCATAAATCATGTGTTTAGGGCCCCTGGAAGCATGAAAATCACTTTAAACATGCTAATTTTAGCTCTAACACTGAGGATCCACCTACAAATGTGTACTGACGTTCAAAAATAAAACATTTGAAAACGGACCATTTTCCACATTTCTGAAGCATGACGTAATGGGGGGGTGTTAACTCTTTTGTTGAAAATCAGCCGTTTTTGCTTGAACATAAAATGCCTCCAAATGGTATTTAATTCACTTCCCGAGCCCATGGAAGCATGAAAATCACTTTAAACATGCTAATTTTAGCTCTAACACTGATGATCCACCTACAAATGTGAACTGACGTTCAAAAATAAAACATTTGAAAACGGACCATTTTCCACATTTCTGAAGCATGACGTAATGGGGGGTGTTATCTCTTTTGTCGAAAATCAGCCGTTTTTGCTTGCACATTAAATGCCTCCAAATGGTATTTAATTCACTTCCCGAGCCCCTGGAAGCATGAAAATCACTTTAAACATGCTAATTTTAGCTCTAACACTGATGATCCACCTACAAATGTGAACTGACGTTCAAAAATAAAACATTTGAAAACGGACCATTTTCCACATTTCTGAAGCATGACGTAATGGGGGGGTGTTATCTCTTTTGCCGAAAATCAGCCGTTTTTGCTCGAACATTAAATGCCTCCAAATGGTATTTAATTAACTTCCCGAGCCCCTGGAAGCATGAAAATCACTTTAAACATGCTAATTTTAGCTCTAACACTGATGATCCACCTACAAATGTGAACTGACGTTCAAAAATAAAACATTTGAAAACGGACCATTTTCCACATTTCTGAAGCATGACGTAATGGGGGGGTGTTATCTCTTTTGTCGAAAATCAGCCGTTTTTGCTCGAACATTAAATGCCTCCAAATGGTATTTAATTAACTTCCCGAGCCCCTGGAAGCATGAAAATCACTTTAAACATGCTAATTTTAGCTCTAACACTGATGATCCACCTACAAATGTGAACTGACGTTCAAAAATAAAACATTTGAAAACGGACCATTTTCCACATTTCTGAAGCATGACGTAATGGGGGGGGTGTTATCTCTTTTGTCGAAAATCAGCCGTTTTTGCTCGAACATTAAATGCCTCCAAATGGTATTTATTTCACTTCCCGAGCCCCTGGAAGCATGAAAATCACTTTAAACATGCTAATTTTAGCTCTAACACTGATGATCCACCTACAAATGTGAACTGACGTTCAAAAATAAAACATTTGAAAACGGACCATTTTCCACATTTCTGAAGCATGACGTAATGGGGGGGTGTTATCTCTTTTGTTTAAAATCAGCCATTTTTGCTCGAACATTAAATGCCTCCAAATGGTATTTAATTAACTTCCCGAGCCCCTGGAAGCATGAAAATCACTTTAAACATGCTAATTTTAGCTCTAACACTGATGATCCACCTACAAATGTGAACTGAAGTTCAAAAATAAAACATTTGAAAACGGACCATTTTCCACATTTCTGAAGCATGACGTAATGGGGGGGTGTTATCTCTTTTGTCGAAAATCAGCCGTTTTTGTTCGAACATTAAATGCCTCCAAATGGTATTTAATTAACTTCCCGAGCCCCTGGAAGCATGAAAATCACTTTAAACATGCTAATTTTAGCTCTAACACTGATGATCCACCTACAAATGTGAACTGACGTTCAAAAATAAAACATTTGAAAACGGACCATTTTCCACATTTCTGAAGCATGACGTAATGGGGGGGTGTTATCTCTTTTGTCGAAAATCAGCCGTTTTTGCTCGAACATTAAATGCCTCCAAATGGTATTTAATTAACTTCCCGGGGTGAAGAAACCCTTTTTGAGAACTCAGAGTGAGTAAATTGGCCATTTTCATGCACTTTTAACCATTCCATAAATCTTGTGTTTTGGGCCCCTGGAAGCATGAAAATCACTTTAAACATGCTAATTTTAGCTCTAACACTGATGATCCACCTACAAATGTGAACTGACGTTCAAAAATAAAACATTTGAAAACGGACCATTTTCCACATTTCTGAAGCATGACGTAATGGGGGGGTGTTATCTCTTTTGTCGAAAATCAGCCGTTTTTGCTCGAACATTAAATGCCTCCAAATGGTATTTAATTAACTTCCCGAGCCCCTGGAAGCATGAAAATCACTTTAAACATGCTAATTTTAGCTCTAACACTGATGATCCACCTACAAATGTGAACTGACGTTCAAAAATAAAACATTTGAAAACGGACCATTTTCCACATTTCTGATGCATGACGTAATGGGGGGGTGTTATCTCTTTTGTCGAAAATCAGCCGTTTTTGCTCGAACATTAAATGCCTCCAAATGGTATTTATTTCACTTCCCGAGCCCCTGGAAGCATGAAAATCACTTTAAACATGCTAATTTTAGCTCTAACACTGATGATCCACCTACAAATGTGAACTGACGTTCAAAAATAAAACATTTGAAAACGGACCATTTTCCACATTTCTGAAGCATGACGTAATGGGGGGGTGTTATCTCTTTTGTCGAAACTCAGCCGTTTTTGCTCGAACATTAAATGCCTCCAAATGGTATTTAATTAACTTCCCGAGCCCCTGGAAGCATGAAAATCACTTTAAACATGCTAATTTTAGCTCTAACACTGATGATCCACCTACAAATGTGAACTGACGTTCAAAAATAAAACATTTGAAAACGGACCATTTTCCACATTTCTGAAGCATGACGTAATGGGGGGTGTTATCTCTTTTGTCGAAAATCAGCCGTTTTTGCTCGAACATTAAATGCCTCCAAATGGTATTTAATTAACTTCCCGAGCCCCTGGAAGCATGAAAATCACTTTAAACATGCTAATTTTAGCTCTAACACTGATGATCCACCTACAAATGTGAACTGACGTTCAAAAATAAAACATTTGAAAACGGACCATTTTCCACATTTCTGAAGCATGACGTAATGGGGGGGGTGTTATCTCTTTTGTCGAAAATCAGCCGTTTTTGCTCGAACATTAAATGCCTCCAAATGGTATTTATTTCACTTCCCGAGCCCCTGGAAGCATGAAAATCACTTTAAACATGCTAATTTTAGCTCTAACACTGATGATCCACCTACAAATGTGAACTGACGTTCAAAAATAAAACATTTGAAAACGGACCATTTTCCACATTTCTGAAGCATGACATAATGGGGGGGTGTTATCTCTTTTGTCGAAAATCAGCCGTTTTTGCTCGAACATTAAATGCCTCCAAATTGTATTTATTTCACTTCCCGAGCCCCTGGAAGCATGAAAATCACTTTAAACATGCTAATTTTAGCTCTAACACTGATGATCCACCTACAAATGTGAACTGACGTTCAAAAATAAAACATTTGAAAACGGACCATTTTCCACATTTCTGAAGCATGACGTAATGGGGGGGTGTTATCTCTTTTGTTTAAAAGCAGCCGTTTTTGCTCGAACATTAAATGCCTCCAAATGGTATTTAATTAACTTCCCGAGCCCCTGGAAGCATGAAAATCACTTTAAACATGCTAATTTTAGCTCTAACACTGATGATCCACCTACAAATGTGAACTGAAGTTCAAAAATAAAACATTTGAAAACGGACCATTTTCCACATTTCTGAAGCATGACGTAATGGGGGGGTGTTATCTCTTTTGTCGAAAATCAGCCGTTTTTGCTCGAACATTAAATGCCTCCAAATGGTATTTAATTAACTTCCCGAGCCCCTGGAAGCATGAAAATCACTTTAAACATGCTAATTTTAGCTCTAACACTGATGATCCACCTACAAATGTGAACTGACGTTCAAAAATAAAACATTTGAAAACGGACCATTTTCCACATTTCTGAAGCATGACGTAATGGGGGGGTGTTATCTCTTTTGTCGAAAATCAGCCGTTTTTGCTCGAACATTAAATGCCTCCAAATGGTATTTAATTAACTTCCCGGGGTGAAGAAACCCTTTTTGAGAACTCAGAGTGAGTAAATTGGCCATTTTCATGCACTTTTAACCATTCCATAAATCATGTGTTTAGGGCCCCTGGAAGCATGAAAATCACTTTAAACATGCTAATTTTAGCTCTAACACTGAGGATCCACCTACAAATGTGTACTGACGTTCAAAAATAAAACATTTGAAAACGGACCATTTTCCACATTTCTGAAGCATGACGTAATGGGGGGGTGTTAACTCTTTTGTTGAAAATCAGCCGTTTTTGCTTGAACATAAAATGCCTCCAAATGGTATTTAATTCACTTCCCGAGCCCATGGAAGCATGAAAATCACTTTAAACATGCTAATTTTAGCTCTAACACTGATGATCCACCTACAAATGTGAACTGACGTTCAAAAATAAAACATTTGAAAACGGACCATTTTCCACATTTCTGAAGCATGACGTAATGGGGGGTGTTATCTCTTTTGTCGAAAATCAGCCGTTTTTGCTTGCACATTAAATGCCTCCAAATGGTATTTAATTCACTTCCCGAGCCCCTGGAAGCATGAAAATCACTTTAAACATGCTAATTTTAGCTCTAACACTGATGATCCACCTACAAATGTGAACTGACGTTCAAAAATAAAACATTTGAAAACGGACCATTTTCCACATTTCTGAAGCATGACGTAATGGGGGGGTGTTATCTCTTTTGCCGAAAATCAGCCGTTTTTGCTCGAACATTAAATGCCTCCAAATGGTATTTAATTAACTTCCCGAGCCCCTGGAAGCATGAAAATCACTTTAAACATGCTAATTTTAGCTCTAACACTGATGATCCACCTACAAATGTGAACTGACGTTCAAAAATAAAACATTTGAAAACGGACCATTTTCCACATTTCTGAAGCATGACGTAATGGGGGGGTGTTATCTCTTTTGTCGAAAATCAGCCGTTTTTGCTCGAACATTAAATGCCTCCAAATGGTATTTAATTAACTTCCCGAGCCCCTGGAAGCATGAAAATCACTTTAAACATGCTAATTTTAGCTCTAACACTGATGATCCACCAACAAATGTGAACTGACGTTCAAAAATAAAACATTTGAAAACGGACCATTTTCCACATTTCTGAAGCATGACGTAATGGGGGGGGTGTTATCTCTTTTGTCGAAAATCAGCCGTTTTTGCTCGAACATTAAATGCCTCCAAATGGTATTTAATTAACTTCCCGAGCCCCTGGAAGCATGAAAATCACTTTAAACATGCTAATTTTAGCTCTAACACTGATGATCCACCTACAAATGTGAACTGACGTTCAAAAATAAAACATTTGAAAACGGACCATTTTCCACATTTCTGAAGCATGACGTAATGGGGGGGTGTTATCTCTTTTGTCGAAAATCAGCCGTTTTTGCTCGAACATTAAATGCCTCCAAATGGTATTTAATTAACTTCCCGAGCCCCTGGAAGCATGAAAATCACTTTAAACATGCTAATTTTAGCTCTAACACTGATGATCCACCTACAAATGTGAACTGACGTTCAAAAATAAAACATTTGAAAACGGACCATTTTCCACATTTCTGAAGCATGACGTAATGGGGGGGTGTTATCTCTTTTGTCGAAAATCAGCCGTTTTTGCTCGAACATTAAATGCCTCCAAATGGTATTTAATTAACTTCCTGTGGTGAAGAAACCCTTTTTGAGAACTCAGAGTGAGTAAATTGGCCATTTTCATGCACTTTTAACCATTCCATAAATCTTGTGTTTTGGGCCCCTGGAAGCATGAAAATCACTTTAAACATGCTAATTTTAGCTCTAACACTGATGATCCACCTACAAATGTGAACTGACGTTCAAAAATAAAACATTTGAAAACGGACCATTTTCCACATTTCTGAAGCATGACGTAATGGGGGGGTGTTATCTCTTTTGTCGAAAATCAGCCGTTTTTGCTCGAACATTAAATGCCTCCAAATGGTATTTAATTAACTTCCCGAGCCCCTGGAAGCATGAAAATCACTTTAAACATGCTAATTTTAGCTCTAACACTGATGATCCACCTACAAATGTGAACTGACGTTAAAAAATAAAACATTTGAAAACGGACCATTTTCCACATTTCTGAAGCATGACGTAATGGGGGGGTGTTATCTCTTTTGTCGAAAATCAGCCGTTTTTGCTCGAACATTAAATGCCTCCAAATGGTATTTAATTAACTTCCCGACCCCTGGAAGCATGAAAATCACTTTAAACATGCTCATTTTAGCTCTAACACTGATGATCCACCTACAAATGTGAACTGACGTTCAAAAATAAAACATTTGAAAACGGACCATTTTCCACATTTCTGAAGCATGACGTAATGGGGGGGTGTTATCTCTTTTGTCGAAAATCAGCCGTTTTTGCTCGAACATTAAATGCCTCCAAATGGTATTTAATTAACTTCCCGAGCCCCTGGAAGCATGAAAATCACTTTAAACATGCTAATTTTAGCTCTAACACTGACGATCCACCTACAAATGTGAACTGACGTTCAAAAATAAAACATTTAAAAACGGACCATTTTCCACATTTCTGAAGCATGACGTAATGGGGGGGTGTTATCTCTTTTGTCGAAAATCAGCCGTTTTTGCTTGAACATTAAATGCCTCCAAATGGTATTTAATTAACTTCCCGGGGTGAAGAAACCCTTTTTGAGAACTCAGAGTGAGTAAATTGGCCATTTTCATGCACTTTTAACCATTCCATAAATCTTGTGTTTTGGGCCCCTGGAAGCATGAAAATCACTTTAAACATGCTAATTTTAGCTCTAACACTGATGATCCACCTACAAATGTGAACTGACGTTCAAAAATAAAACATTTGAAAACGGACCATTTTCCACATTTCTGAAGCATGACGTAATGGGGGGGGGGTGTTATCTCTTTTGTCGAAAATCAGCCGTTTTTGCTCGAACATTAAATGCCTCCAAATGGTATTTATTTCACTTCCCGAGCCCCTGGAAGCATGAAAATCACTTTAAACATGCTAATTTTAGCTCTAACACTGATGATCCACCTACAAATGTGAACTGACGTTCAAAAATAAAACATTTGAAAACGGACCATTTTCCACATTTCTGAAGCATGACATAATGGGGGGTGTTATCTCTTTTGTCGAAAATCAGCCGTTTTTGCTCGAACATTAAATGCCTCCAAATGGTATTTAATTAACTTCCCGAGCCCCTGGAAGCATGAAAATCACTTTAAACATGCTAATTTTAGCTCTAACACTGATGATCCACCTACAAATGTGAACTGAAGTTCAAAAATAAAACATTTGAAAACGGACCATTTTCCACATTTCTGAAGCATGACGTAATGGGGGGGTGTTATCTCTTTTGTTTAAAATCAGCCGTTTTTGCTCGAACATTAAATGCCTCCAAATGGTATTTAATTAACTTCCCGAGCCCCTGGAAGCATGAAAATCACTTTAAACATGCTAATTTTAGCTCTAACACTGATGATCCACCTACAAATGTGAACTGAAGTTCAAAAATAAAACATTTGAAAACGGACCATTTTCCACATTTCTGAAGCATGACGTAATGGGGGGTGTTATCTCTTTTGTCGAAAATCAGCCGTTTTTGCTCGAACATTAAATGCCTCCAAATGGTATTTAATTAACTTCCCGAGCCCCTGGAAGCATGAAAATCACTTTAAACATGCTAATTTTAGCTCTAACACTGATGATCCACCTACAAATGTGAACTGACGTTCAAAAATAAAACATTTGAAAACGGACCATTTTCCACATTTCTGAAGCATGACGTAATGGGGGGTGTTATCTCTTTTGTCGAAAATCAGCCGTTTTTGCTCGAACATTAAATGCCTCCAAATGGTATTTAATTAACTTCCCGAGCCCCTGGAAGCATGAAAATCACTTTAAACATGCTAATTTTAGCTCTAACACTGATGATCCACCTACAAATGTGAACTGACGTTCAAAAATAAAACATTTGAAAACGGACCATTTTCCACATTTCTGAAGCATGACGTAATGGGGGGGTGTTATCTCTTTTGTCGAAAATCAGCCGTTTTTGCTCGAACATTAAATGCCTCCAAATGGTATTTAATTAACTTCCCGAGCCCCTGGAAGCATGAAAATCACTTTAAACATGCTAATTTTAGCTCTAACACTGATGATCCACCTACAAATGTGAACTGACGTTCAAAAATAAAACATTTGAAAACGGACCATTTTCCACATTTCTGAAGCATGACGTAATGGGGGGGTGTTATCTCTTTTGTCGAAAATCAGCCGTTTTTGCTCGAACATTAAATGCCTCCAAATGGTATTTAATTAACTTCCCGAGCCCCTGGAAGCATGAAAATCACTTTAAACATGCTAATTTTAGCTCTAACACTGATGATCCACCTACAAATGTGAACTGACGTTCAAAAATAAAACATTTGAAAACGGACCATTTTCCACATTTCTGAAGCATGACGTAATGGGGGGGTGTTATCTCTTTTGTCGAAAATCAGCCGTTTTTGCTCGAACATTAAATGCCTCCAAATGGTATTTAATTAACTTCCTGGGGTGAAGAAACCCTTTTTGAGAACTCAGAGTGAGTAAATTGGCCATTTTCATGCACTTTTAACCATTCCATAAATCTTGTGTTTTGGGCCCCTGGAAGCATGAAAATCACTTTAAACATGCTAATTTTAGCTCTAACACTGATGATCCACCTACAAATGTGAACTGACGTTCAAAAATAAAACATTTGAAAACGGACCATTTTCCACATTTCTGAAGCATGACGTAATGGGGGGGTGTTATCTCTTTTGTCGAAAATCAGCCGTTTTTGCTCGAACATTAAATGCCTCCAAATGGTATTTAATTAACTTCCCGAGCCCCTGGAAGCATGAAAATCACTTTAAACATGCTAATTTTAGCTCTAACACTGACGATCCACCTACAAATGTGAACTGACGTTCAAAAATAAAACATTTAAAAACGGACCATTTTCCACATTTCTGAAGCATGACGTAATGGGGGGGGTGTTATCTCTTTTGTCGAAAATCAGCCGTTTTTGCTCGAACATTAAATGCCTCCAAATGGTATTTAATTAACTTCCCGGGGTGAAGAAACCCTTTTTGAGAACTCAGAGTGAGTAAATTGGCCATTTTCATGCACTTTTAACCATTCCATAAATCTTGTGTTTTGGGCCCCTGGAAGCATGAAAATCACTTTAAACATGCTAATTTTAGCTCTAACACTGATGATCCACCTACAAATGTGAACTGACGTTCAAAAATAAAACATTTGAAAACGGACCATTTTCCACATTTCTGAAGCATGACGTAATGGGGGGGGGTGTTATCTCTTTTGTCGAAAATCAGCCGTTTTTGCTCGAACATTAAATGCCTCCAAATGGTATTTATTTCACTTCCCGAGCCCCTGGAAGCATGAAAATCACTTTAAACATGCTAATTTTAGCTCTAACACTGATGATCCACCTACAAATGTGAACTGACGTTCAAAAATAAAACATTTGAAAACGGACCATTTTCCACATTTCTGAAGCATGACATAATGGGGGGGTGTTATCTCTTTTGTCGAAAATCAGCCGTTTTTGCTCGAACATTAAATGCCTCCAAATGGTATTTATTTCACTTCCCGAGCCCCTGGAAGCATGAAAATCACTTTAAACATGCTAATTTTAGCTCTAACACTGATGATCCACCTACAAATGTGAACTGACGTTCAAAAATAAAACATTTGAAAACGGACCATTTTCCACATTTCTGAAGCATGACGTAATGGGGGGGTGTTATCTCTTTTGTTTAAAATCAGCCATTTTTGCTCGAACATTAAATGCCTCCAAATGGTATTTAATTAACTTCCCGAGCCCCTGGAAGCATGAAAATCACTTTAAACATGCTAATTTTAGCTCTAACACTGATGATCCACCTACAAATGTGAACTGAAGTTCAAAAATAAAACATTTGAAAACGGACCATTTTCCACATTTCTGAAGCATGACGTAATGGGGGGGTGTTATCTCTTTTGTCGAAAATCAGCCGTTTTTGTTCGAACATTAAATGCCTCCAAATGGTATTTAATTAACTTCCCGAGCCCCTGGAAGCATGAAAATCACTTTAAACATGCTAATTTTAGCTCTAACACTGATGATCCACCTACAAATGTGAACTGACGTTCAAAAATAAAACATTTGAAAACGGACCATTTTCCACATTTCTGAAGCATGACGTAATGGGGGGGTGTTATCTCTTTTGTCGAAAATCAGCCGTTTTTGCTCGAACATTAAATGCCTCCAAATGGTATTTAATTAACTTCCCGGGGTGAAGAAACCCTTTTTGAGAACTCAGAGTGAGTAAATTGGCCATTTTCATGCACTTTTAACCATTCCATAAATCTTGTGTTTTGGGCCCCTGGAAGCATGAAAATCACTTTAAACATGCTAATTTTAGCTCTAACACTGATGATCCACCTACAAATGTGAACTGACGTTCAAAAATAAAACATTTGAAAACGGACCATTTTCCACATTTCTGAAGCATGACGTAATGGGGGGGTGTTATCTCTTTTGTCGAAAATCAGCCGTTTTTGCTCGAACATTAAATGCCTCCAAATGGTATTTAATTAACTTCCCGAGCCCCTGGAAGCATGAAAATCACTTTAAACATGCTAATTTTAGCTCTAACACTGATGATCCACCTACAAATGTGAACTGACGTTCAAAAATAAAACATTTGAAAACGGACCATTTTCCACATTTCTGATGCATGACGTAATGGGGGGGTGTTATCTCTTTTGTCGAAAATCAGCCGTTTTTGCTCGAACATTAAATGCCTCCAAATGGTATTTATTTCACTTCCCGAGCCCCTGGAAGCATGAAAATCACTTTAAACATGCTAATTTTAGCTCTAACACTGATGATCCACCTACAAATGTGAACTGACGTTCAAAAATAAAACATTTGAAAACGGACCATTTTCCACATTTCTGAAGCATGACGTAATGGGGGGGTGTTATCTCTTTTGTCGAAACTCAGCCGTTTTTGCTCGAACATTAAATGCCTCCAAATGGTATTTAATTAACTTCCCGAGCCCCTGGAAGCATGAAAATCACTTTAAACATGCTAATTTTAGCTCTAACACTGATGATCCACCTACAAATGTGAACTGACGTTCAAAAATAAAACATTTGAAAACGGACCATTTTCCACATTTCTGAAGCATGACGTAATGGGGGGTGTTATCTCTTTTGTCGAAAATCAGCCGTTTTTGCTCGAACATTAAATGCCTCCAAATGGTATTTAATTAACTTCCCGAGCCCCTGGAAGCATGAAAATCACTTTAAACATGCTAATTTTAGCTCTAACACTGATGATCCACCTACAAATGTGAACTGACGTTCAAAAATAAAACATTTGAAAACGGACCATTTTCCACATTTCTGAAGCATGACGTAATGGGGGGGGTGTTATCTCTTTTGTCGAAAATCAGCCGTTTTTGCTCGAACATTAAATGCCTCCAAATGGTATTTATTTCACTTCCCGAGCCCCTGGAAGCATGAAAATCACTTTAAACATGCTAATTTTAGCTCTAACACTGATGATCCACCTACAAATGTGAACTGACGTTCAAAAATAAAACATTTGAAAACGGACCATTTTCCACATTTCTGAAGCATGACATAATGGGGGGGTGTTATCTCTTTTGTCGAAAATCAGCCGTTTTTGCTCGAACATTAAATGCCTCCAAATGGTATTTATTTCACTTCCCGAGCCCCTGGAAGCATGAAAATCACTTTAAACATGCTAATTTTAGCTCTAACACTGATGATCCACCTACAAATGTGAACTGACGTTCAAAAATAAAACATTTGAAAACGGACCATTTTCCACATTTCTGAAGCATGACGTAATGGGGGGGGTGTTATCTCTTTTGTTTAAAAGCAGCCGTTTTTGCTCGAACATTAAATGCCTCCAAATGGTATTTAATTAACTTCCCGAGCCCCTGGAAGCATGAAAATCACTTTAAACATGCTAATTTTAGCTCTAACACTGATGATCCACCTACAAATGTGAACTGAAGTTCAAAAATAAAACATTTGAAAACGGACCATTTTCCACATTTCTGAAGCATGACGTAATGGGGGGGTGTTATCTCTTTTGTCGAAAATCAGCCGTTTTTGCTCGAACATTAAATGCCTCCAAATGGTATTTAATTAACTTCCCGAGCCCCTGGAAGCATGAAAATCACTTTAAACATGCTAATTTTAGCTCTAACACTGATGATCCACCTACAAATGTGAACTGACGTTCAAAAATAAAACATTTGAAAACGGACCATTTTCCACATTTCTGAAGCATGACGTAATGGGGGGGTGTTATCTCTTTTGTCGAAAATCAGCCGTTTTTGCTCGAACATTAAATGCCTCCAAATGGTATTTAATTAACTTCCCGGGGTGAAGAAACCCTTTTTGAGAACTCAGAGTGAGTAAATTGGCCATTTTCATGCACTTTTAACCATTCCATAAATCATGTGTTTAGGGCCCCTGGAAGCATGAAAATCACTTTAAACATGCTAATTTTAGCTCTAACACTGAGGATCCACCTACAAATGTGTACTGACGTTCAAAAATAAAACATTTGAAAACGGACCATTTTCCACATTTCTGAAGCATGACGTAATGGGGGGGTGTTAACTCTTTTGTTGAAAATCAGCCGTTTTTGCTTGAACATAAAATGCCTCCAAATGGTATTTAATTCACTTCCCGAGCCCATGGAAGCATGAAAATCACTTTAAACATGCTAATTTTAGCTCTAACACTGATGATCCACCTACAAATGTGAACTGACGTTCAAAAATAAAACATTTGAAAACGGACCATTTTCCACATTTCTGAAGCATGACGTAATGGGGGGTGTTATCTCTTTTGTCGAAAATCAGCCGTTTTTGCTTGCACATTAAATGCCTCCAAATGGTATTTAATTCACTTCCCGAGCCCCTGGAAGCATGAAAATCACTTTAAACATGCTAATTTTAGCTCTAACACTGATGATCCACCTACAAATGTGAACTGACGTTCAAAAATAAAACATTTGAAAACGGACCATTTTCCACATTTCTGAAGCATGACGTAATGGGGGGGTGTTATCTCTTTTGCCGAAAATCAGCCGTTTTTGCTCGAACATTAAATGCCTCCAAATGGTATTTAATTAACTTCCCGAGCCCCTGGAAGCATGAAAATCACTTTAAACATGCTAATTTTAGCTCTAACACTGATGATCCACCTACAAATGTGAACTGACGTTCAAAAATAAAACATTTGAAAACGGACCATTTTCCACATTTCTGAAGCATGACGTAATGGGGGGGTGTTATCTCTTTTGTCGAAAATCAGCCGTTTTTGCTCGAACATTAAATGCCTCCAAATGGTATTTAATTAACTTCCCGAGCCCCTGGAAGCATGAAAATCACTTTAAACATGCTAATTTTAGCTCTAACACTGATGATCCACCTACAAATGTGAACTGACGTTCAAAAATAAAACATTTGAAAACGGACCATTTTCCACATTTCTGAAGCATGACGTAATGGGGGGGGTGTTATCTCTTTTGTCGAAAATCAGCCGTTTTTGCTCGAACATTAAATGCCTCCAAATGGTATTTATTTCACTTCCCGAGCCCCTGGAAGCATGAAAATCACTTTAAACATGCTAATTTTAGCTCTAACACTGATGATCCACCTACAAATGTGAACTGACGTTCAAAAATAAAACATTTGAAAACGGACCATTTTCCACATTTCTGAAGCATGACGTAATGGGGGGGTGTTATCTCTTTTGTTTAAAATCAGCCATTTTTGCTCGAACATTAAATGCCTCCAAATGGTATTTAATTAACTTCCCGAGCCCCTGGAAGCATGAAAATCACTTTAAACATGCTAATTTTAGCTCTAACACTGATGATCCACCTACAAATGTGAACTGAAGTTCAAAAATAAAACATTTGAAAACGGACCATTTTCCACATTTCTGAAGCATGACGTAATGGGGGGGTGTTATCTCTTTTGTCGAAAATCAGCCGTTTTTGTTCGAACATTAAATGCCTCCAAATGGTATTTAATTAACTTCCCGAGCCCCTGGAAGCATGAAAATCACTTTAAACATGCTAATTTTAGCTCTAACACTGATGATCCACCTACAAATGTGAACTGACGTTCAAAAATAAAACATTTGAAAACGGACCATTTTCCACATTTCTGAAGCATGACGTAATGGGGGGGTGTTATCTCTTTTGTCGAAAATCAGCCGTTTTTGCTCGAACATTAAATGCCTCCAAATGGTATTTAATTAACTTCCCGGGGTGAAGAAACCCTTTTTGAGAACTCAGAGTGAGTAAATTGGCCATTTTCATGCACTTTTAACCATTCCATAAATCTTGTGTTTTGGGCCCCTGGAAGCATGAAAATCACTTTAAACATGCTAATTTTAGCTCTAACACTGATGATCCACCTACAAATGTGAACTGACGTTCAAAAATAAAACATTTGAAAACGGACCATTTTCCACATTTCTGAAGCATGACGTAATGGGGGGGTGTTATCTCTTTTGTCGAAAATCAGCCGTTTTTGCTCGAACATTAAATGCCTCCAAATGGTATTTAATTAACTTCCCGAGCCCCTGGAAGCATGAAAATCACTTTAAACATGCTAATTTTAGCTCTAACACTGATGATCCACCTACAAATGTGAACTGACGTTCAAAAATAAAACATTTGAAAACGGACCATTTTCCACATTTCTGATGCATGACGTAATGGGGGGGTGTTATCTCTTTTGTCGAAAATCAGCCGTTTTTGCTCGAACATTAAATGCCTCCAAATGGTATTTATTTCACTTCCCGAGCCCCTGGAAGCATGAAAATCACTTTAAACATGCTAATTTTAGCTCTAACACTGATGATCCACCTACAAATGTGAACTGACGTTCAAAAATAAAACATTTGAAAACGGACCATTTTCCACATTTCTGAAGCATGACGTAATGGGGGGGTGTTATCTCTTTTGTCGAAACTCAGCCGTTTTTGCTCGAACATTAAATGCCTCCAAATGGTATTTAATTAACTTCCCGAGCCCCTGGAAGCATGAAAATCACTTTAAACATGCTAATTTTAGCTCTAACACTGATGATCCACCTACAAATGTGAACTGACGTTCAAAAATAAAACATTTGAAAACGGACCATTTTCCACATTTCTGAAGCATGACGTAATGGGGGGTGTTATCTCTTTTGTCGAAAATCAGCCGTTTTTGCTCGAACATTAAATGCCTCCAAATGGTATTTAATTAACTTCCCGAGCCCCTGGAAGCATGAAAATCACTTTAAACATGCTAATTTTAGCTCTAACACTGATGATCCACCTACAAATGTGAACTGACGTTCAAAAATAAAACATTTGAAAACGGACCATTTTCCACATTTCTGAAGCATGACGTAATGGGGGGGTGTTATCTCTTTTGTTTAAAAGCAGCCGTTTTTGCTCGAACATTAAATGCCTCCAAATGGTATTTAATTAACTTCCCGAGCCCCTGGAAGCATGAAAATCACTTTAAACATGCTAATTTTAGCTCTAACACTGATGATCCACCTACAAATGTGAACTGAAGTTCAAAAATAAAACATTTGAAAACGGACCATTTTCCACATTTCTGAAGCATGACGTAATGGGGGGGTGTTATCTCTTTTGTCGAAAATCAGCCGTTTTTGCTCGAACATTAAATGCCTCCAAATGGTATTTAATTAACTTCCCGAGCCCCTGGAAGCATGAAAATCACTTTAAACATGCTAATTTTAGCTCTAACACTGATGATCCACCTACAAATGTGAACTGACGTTCAAAAATAAAACATTTGAAAACGGACCATTTTCCACATTTCTGAAGCATGACGTAATGGGGGGGTGTTATCTCTTTTGTCGAAAATCAGCCGTTTTTGCTCGAACATTAAATGCCTCCAAATGGTATTTAATTAACTTCCCGGGGTGAAGAAACCCTTTTTGAGAACTCAGAGTGAGTAAATTGGCCATTTTCATGCACTTTTAACCATTCCATAAATCATGTGTTTAGGGCCCCTGGAAGCATGAAAATCACTTTAAACATGCTAATTTTAGCTCTAACACTGAGGATCCACCTACAAATGTGTACTGACGTTCAAAAATAAAACATTTGAAAACGGACCATTTTCCACATTTCTGAAGCATGACGTAATGGGGGGGTGTTAACTCTTTTGTTGAAAATCAGCCGTTTTTGCTTGAACATAAAATGCCTCCAAATGGTATTTAATTCACTTCCCGAGCCCATGGAAGCATGAAAATCACTTTAAACATGCTAATTTTAGCTCTAACACTGATGATCCACCTACAAATGTGAACTGACGTTCAAAAATAAAACATTTGAAAACGGACCATTTTCCACATTTCTGAAGCATGACGTAATGGGGGGTGTTATCTCTTTTGTCGAAAATCAGCCGTTTTTGCTTGCACATTAAATGCCTCCAAATGGTATTTAATTCACTTCCCGAGCCCCTGGAAGCATGAAAATCACTTTAAACATGCTAATTTTAGCTCTAACACTGATGATCCACCTACAAATGTGAACTGACGTTCAAAAATAAAACATTTGAAAACGGACCATTTTCCACATTTCTGAAGCATGACGTAATGGGGGGGTGTTATCTCTTTTGCCGAAAATCAGCCGTTTTTGCTCGAACATTAAATGCCTCCAAATGGTATTTAATTAACTTCCCGAGCCCCTGGAAGCATGAAAATCACTTTAAACATGCTAATTTTAGCTCTAACACTGATGATCCACCTACAAATGTGAACTGACGTTCAAAAATAAAACATTTGAAAACGGACCATTTTCCACATTTCTGAAGCATGACGTAATGGGGGGGTGTTATCTCTTTTGTCGAAAATCAGCCGTTTTTGCTCGAACATTAAATGCCTCCAAATGGTATTTAATTAACTTCCCGAGCCCCTGGAAGCATGAAAATCACTTTAAACATGCTAATTTTAGCTCTAACACTGATGATCCACCTACAAATGTGAACTGACGTTCAAAAATAAAACATTTGAAAACGGACCATTTTCCACATTTCTGAAGCATGACGTAATGGGGGGGGTGTTATCTCTTTTGTCGAAAATCAGCCGTTTTTGCTCGAACATTAAATGCCTCCAAATGGTATTTAATTAACTTCCCGAGCCCCTGGAAGCATGAAAATCACTTTAAACATGCTAATTTTAGCTCTAACACTGATGATCCACCTACAAATGTGAACTGACGTTCAAAAATAAAACATTTGAAAACGGACCATTTTCCACATTTCTGAAGCATGACGTAATGGGGGGGTGTTATCTCTTTTGTCGAAAATCAGCCGTTTTTGCTCGAACATTAAATGCCTCCAAATGGTATTTAATTAACTTCCCGAGCCCCTGGAAGCATGAAAATCACTTTAAACATGCTAATTTTAGCTCTAACACTGATGATCCACCTACAAATGTGAACTGACGTTCAAAAATAAAACATTTGAAAACGGACCATTTTCCACATTTCTGAAGCATGACGTAATGGGGGGGTGTTATCTCTTTTGTCGAAAATCAGCCGTTTTTGCTCGAACATTAAATGCCTCCAAATGGTATTTAATTAACTTCCTGTGGTGAAGAAACCCTTTTTGAGAACTCAGAGTGAGTAAATTGGCCATTTTCATGCACTTTTAACCATTCCATAAATCTTGTGTTTTGGGCCCCTGGAAGCATGAAAATCACTTTAAACATGCTAATTTTAGCTCTAACACTGATGATCCACCTACAAATGTGAACTGACGTTCAAAAATAAAACATTTGAAAACGGACCATTTTCCACATTTCTGAAGCATGACGTAATGGGGGGGTGTTATCTCTTTTGTCGAAAATCAGCCGTTTTTGCTCGAACATTAAATGCCTCCAAATGGTATTTAATTAACTTCCCGAGCCCCTGGAAGCATGAAAATCACTTTAAACATGCTAATTTTAGCTCTAACACTGATGATCCACCTACAAATGTGAACTGACGTTAAAAAATAAAACATTTGAAAACGGACCATTTTCCACATTTCTGAAGCATGACGTAATGGGGGGGTGTTATCTCTTTTGTCGAAAATCAGCCGTTTTTGCTCGAACATTAAATGCCTCCAAATGGTATTTAATTAACTTCCCGACCCCTGGAAGCATGAAAATCACTTTAAACATGCTCATTTTAGCTCTAACACTGATGATCCACCTACAAATGTGAACTGACGTTCAAAAATAAAACATTTGAAAACGGACCATTTTCCACATTTCTGAAGCATGACGTAATGGGGGGGTGTTATCTCTTTTGTCGAAAATCAGCCGTTTTTGCTCGAACATTAAATGCCTCCAAATGGTATTTAATTAACTTCCCGAGCCCCTGGAAGCATGAAAATCACTTTAAACATGCTAATTTTAGCTCTAACACTGACGATCCACCTACAAATGTGAACTGACGTTCAAAAATAAAACATTTAAAAACGGACCATTTTCCACATTTCTGAAGCATGACGTAATGGGGGGGTGTTATCTCTTTTGTCGAAAATCAGCCGTTTTTGCTTGAACATTAAATGCCTCCAAATGGTATTTAATTAACTTCCCGGGGTGAAGAAACCCTTTTTGAGAACTCAGAGTGAGTAAATTGGCCATTTTCATGCACTTTTAACCATTCCATAAATCTTGTGTTTTGGGCCCCTGGAAGCATGAAAATCACTTTAAACATGCTAATTTTAGCTCTAACACTGATGATCCACCTACAAATGTGAACTGACGTTCAAAAATAAAACATTTGAAAACGGACCATTTTCCACATTTCTGAAGCATGACGTAATGGGGGGGGGGTGTTATCTCTTTTGTCGAAAATCAGCCGTTTTTGCTCGAACATTAAATGCCTCCAAATGGTATTTATTTCACTTCCCGAGCCCCTGGAAGCATGAAAATCACTTTAAACATGCTAATTTTAGCTCTAACACTGATGATCCACCTACAAATGTGAACTGACGTTCAAAAATAAAACATTTGAAAACGGACCATTTTCCACATTTCTGAAGCATGACATAATGGGGGGTGTTATCTCTTTTGTCGAAAATCAGCCGTTTTTGCTCGAACATTAAATGCCTCCAAATGGTATTTAATTAACTTCCCGAGCCCCTGGAAGCATGAAAATCACTTTAAACATGCTAATTTTAGCTCTAACACTGATGATCCACCTACAAATGTGAACTGAAGTTCAAAAATAAAACATTTGAAAACGGACCATTTTCCACATTTCTGAAGCATGACGTAATGGGGGGGTGTTATCTCTTTTGTCGAAAATCAGCCGTTTTTGCTCGAACATTAAATGCCTCCAAATGGTATTTAATTAACTTCCCGAGCCCCTGGAAGCATGAAAATCACTTTAAACATGCTAATTTTAGCTCTAACACTGATGATCCACCTACAAATGTGAACTGACGTTCAAAAATAAAACATTTGAAAACGGACCATTTTCCACATTTCTGAAGCATGACGTAATGGGGGGGTGTTATCTCTTTTGTCGAAAATCAGCCGTTTTTGCTCGAACATTAAATGCCTCCAAATGGTATTTAATTAACTTCCCGGGGTGAAGAAACCCTTTTTGAGAACTCAGAGTGAGTAAATTGGCCATTTTCATGCACTTTTAACCATTCCATAAATCTTGTGTTTTGGGCCCCTGGAAGCATGAAAATCACTTTAAACATGCTAATTTTAGCTCTAACACTGATGATCCACCTACAAATGTGAACTGACGTTCAAAAATAAAACATTTGAAAACGGACCATTTTCCACATTTCTGAAGCATGACGTAATGGGGGGGTGTTATCTCTTTTGTCGAAAATCAGCCGTTTTTGCTCGAACATTAAATGCCTCCAAATGGTATTTAATTAACTTCCCGAGCCCCTGGAAGCATGAAAATCACTTTAAACATGCTAATTTTAGCTCTAACACTGATGATCCACCTACAAATGTGAACTGACGTTCAAAAATAAAACATTTGAAAACGGACCATTTTCCACATTTCTGATGCATGACGTAATGGGGGGGTGTTATCTCTTTTGTCGAAAATCAGCCGTTTTTGCTCGAACATTAAATGCCTCCAAATGGTATTTATTTCACTTCCCGAGCCCCTGGAAGCATGAAAATCACTTTAAACATGCTAATTTTAGCTCTAACACTGATGATCCACCTACAAATGTGAACTGACGTTCAAAAATAAAACATTTGAAAACGGACCATTTTCCACATTTCTGAAGCATGACGTAATGGGGGGGTGTTATCTCTTTTGTCGAAACTCAGCCGTTTTTGCTCGAACATTAAATGCCTCCAAATGGTATTTAATTAACTTCCCGAGCCCCTGGAAGCATGAAAATCACTTTAAACATGCTAATTTTAGCTCTAACACTGATGATCCACCTACAAATGTGAACTGACGTTCAAAAATAAAACATTTGAAAACGGACCATTTTCCACATTTCTGAAGCATGACGTAATGGGGGGTGTTATCTCTTTTGTCGAAAATCAGCCGTTTTTGCTCGAACATTAAATGCCTCCAAATGGTATTTAATTAACTTCCCGAGCCCCTGGAAGCATGAAAATCACTTTAAACATGCTAATTTTAGCTCTAACACTGATGATCCACCTACAAATGTGAACTGACGTTCAAAAATAAAACATTTGAAAACGGACCATTTTCCACATTTCTGAAGCATGACGTAATGGGGGGGGTGTTATCTCTTTTGTCGAAAATCAGCCGTTTTTGCTCGAACATTAAATGCCTCCAAATGGTATTTATTTCACTTCCCGAGCCCCTGGAAGCATGAAAATCACTTTAAACATGCTAATTTTAGCTCTAACACTGATGATCCACCTACAAATGTGAACTGACGTTCAAAAATAAAACATTTGAAAACGGACCATTTTCCACATTTCTGAAGCATGACATAATGGGGGGGTGTTATCTCTTTTGTCGAAAATCAGCCGTTTTTGCTCGAACATTAAATGCCTCCAAATGGTATTTATTTCACTTCCCGAGCCCCTGGAAGCATGAAAATCACTTTAAACATGCTAATTTTAGCTCTAACACTGATGATCCACCTACAAATGTGAACTGACGTTCAAAAATAAAACATTTGAAAACGGACCATTTTCCACATTTCTGAAGCATGACGTAATGGGGGGGGTGTTATCTCTTTTGTTTAAAATCAGCCGTTTTTGCTCGAACATTAAATGCCTCCAAATGGTATTTAATTAACTTCCCGAGCCCCTGGAAGCATGAAAATAACTTTAAACATGCTAATTTTAGGTCTAACACTGATGATCCACCTACAAATGTGAACTGAAGTTCAAAAATAAAACATTTGAAAACGGACCATTTTCCACATTTCTGAAGCATGACGTAATGGGGGGGTGTTATCTCTTTTGTCGAAAATCAGCCGTTTTTGCTCGAACATTAAATGCCTCCAAATGGTATTTAATTAACTTCCCGAGCCCCTGGAAGCATGAAAATCACTTTAAACATGCTAATTTTAGCTCTAACACTGATGATCCACCTACAAATGTGAACTGACGTTCAAAAATAAAACATTTGAAAACGGACCATTTTCCACATTTCTGAAGCATGACGTAATGGGGGGGTGTTATCTCTTTTGTCGAAAATCAGCCGTTTTTGCTCGAACATTAAATGCCTCCAAATGGTATTTAATTAACTTCCCGGGGTGAAGAAACCCTTTTTGAGAACTCAGAGTGAGTAAATTGGCCATTTTCATGCACTTTTAACCATTCCATAAATCTTGTGTTTTGGGCCCCTGGAAGCATGAAAATCACTTTAAACATGCTAATTTTATCTCTAACACTGATGATCCACCTACAAATGTGAACTGACGTTCAAAAATAAAACATTTGAAAACGGACCATTTTCCACATTTCTGAAGCATGACGTAATGGGGGGGTGTTATCTCTTTTGTCGAAAATCAGCCGTTTTTGCTCGAACATTAAATGCCTCCAAATGGTATTTAATTAACTTCCCGAGCCCGTGGAAGCATGAAAATCACTTTAAACATGCTAATTTTAGCTCTAACACTGATGATCCACCTACAAATGTGAACTGACGTTCAAAAATAAAACATTTGAAAACGGACCATTTTCCACATTTCTGATGCATGACGTAATGGGGGGGTGTTATCTCTTTTGTCGAAAATCAGCCGTTTTTGCTCGAACATTAAATGCCTCCAAATGGTATTTATTTCACTTCCCGAGCCCCTGGAAGCATGAAAATCACTTTAAACATGCTAATTTTAGCTCTAACACTGATGATCCACCTACAAATGTGAACTGACGTTCAAAAATAAAACATTTGAAAACGGACCATTTTCCACATTTCTGAAGCATGACGTAATGGGGGGTTGTTATCTCTTTTGTCGAAAATCAGCCGTTTTTGCTCGAACATTAAATGCCTCCAAATGGTATTTAATTAACTTCCCGAGCCCCTGGAAGCATGAAAATCACTTTAAACATGCTAATTTTAGCTCTAACACTGATGATCCACCTACAAATGTGAACTGACGTTCAAAAATAAAACATTTGAAAACGGACCATTTTCCACATTTCTGAAGCATGACGTAATGGGGGGTGTTATCTCTTTTGTCGAAAATCAGCCGTTTTTGCTCGAACATTAAATGCCTCCAAATGGTATTTAATTAACTTCCCGAGCCCCTGGAAGCATGAAAATCACTTTAAACATGCTAATTTTAGCTCTAACACTGATGATCCACCTACAAATGTGAACTGACGTTCAAAAATAAAACATTTGAAAACGGACCATTTTCCACATTTCTGAAGCATGACGTAATGGGGGGGTGTTATCTCTTTTGTCGAAAATCAGCCGTTTTTGCTCGAACATTAAATGCCTCCAAATGGTATTTAATTAACTTCCCGAGCCCCTGGAAGCATGAAAATCACTTTAAACATGCTAATTTTAGCTCTAACACTGATGATCCACCTACAAATGTGAACTGACGTTCAAAAATAAAACATTTGAAAACGGACCATTTTCCACATTTCTGAAGCATGACGTAATGGGGGGTGTTATCTCTTTTGTCGAAAATCAGCCGTTTTTGCTCGAACATTAAATGCCTCCAAATGGTATTTAATTAACTTCCCGGGGTGAAGAAACCCTTTTTGAGAACTCAGAGTGAGTAAATTGGCCATTTTCATGCACTTTTAACCATTCCATAAATCTTGTGTTTTGGGCCCCTGGAAGCATGAAAATCACTTTAAACATGCTAATTTTAGCTCTAACACTGATGATCCACCTACAAATGTGAACTGACGTTCAAAAATAAAACATTTGAAAACGGACCATTTTCCACATTTCTGAAGCATGACGTAATGGGGGGGTGTTATCTCTTTTGTCGAAAATCAGCCGTTTTTGCTCGAACATTAAATGCCTCCAAATGGTATTTAATTAACTTCCCGAGCCCCTGGAAGCATGAAAATCACTTTAAACATGCTAATTTTAGCTCTAACACTGATGATCCACCTACAAATGTGAACTGACGTTCAAAAATAAAACATTTGAAAACGGACCATTTTCCACATTTCTGAAGCATGACGTAATGGGGGGGTGTTATCTCTTTTGTCGAAAATCAGCCGTTTTTGCTCGAACATTAAATGCCTCCAAATGGTATTTAATTAACTTCCCGAGCCCCTGGAAGCATGAAAATCACTTTAAACATGCTAATTTTAGCTCTAACACTGATGATCCACCTACAAATGTGAACTGACGTTCAAAAATAAAACATTTGAAAACGGACCATTTTCCACATTTCTGAAGCATGACGTAATGGGGGGGGGGTGTTATCTCTTTTGTCGAAAATCAGCCGTTTTTGCTCGAACATTAAATGCCTCCAAATGGTATTTATTTCACTTCCCGAGCCCCTGGAAGCATGAAAATCACTTTAAACATGCTAATTTTAGCTCTAACACTGATGATCCACCTACAAATGTGAACTGACGTTCAAAAATAAAACATTTGAAAACGGACCATTTTCCACATTTCTGAAGCATGACATAATGGGGGGTGTTATCTCTTTTGTCGAAAATCAGCCGTTTTTGCTCGAACATTAAATGCCTCCAAATGGTATTTAATTAACTTCCCGAGCCCCTGGAAGCATGAAAATCACTTTAAACATGCTAATTTTAGCTCTAACACTGATGATCCACCTACAAATGTGAACTGAAGTTCAAAAATAAAACATTTGAAAACGGACCATTTTCCACATTTCTGAAGCATGACGTAATGGGGGGGTGTTATCTCTTTTGTCGAAAATCAGCCGTTTTTGCTCGAACATTAAATGCCTCCAAATGGTATTTAATTAACTTCCCGAGCCCCTGGAAGCATGAAAATCACTTTAAACATGCTAATTTTAGCTCTAACACTGATGATCCACCTACAAATGTGAACTGACGTTCAAAAATAAAACATTTGAAAACGGACCATTTTCCACATTTCTGAAGCATGACGTAATGGGGGGGTGTTATCTCTTTTGTCGAAAATCAGCCGTTTTTGCTCGAACATTAAATGCCTCCAAATGGTATTTAATTAACTTCCCGGGGTGAAGAAACCCTTTTTGAGAACTCAGAGTGAGTAAATTGGCCATTTTCATGCACTTTTAACCATTCCATAAATCTTGTGTTTTGGGCCCCTGGAAGCATGAAAATCACTTTAAACATGCTAATTTTAGCTCTAACACTGATGATCCACCTACAAATGTGAACTGACGTTCAAAAATAAAACATTTGAAAACGGACCATTTTCCACATTTCTGAAGCATGACGTAATGGGGGGGTGTTATCTCTTTTGTCGAAAATCAGCCGTTTTTGCTCGAACATTAAATGCCTCCAAATGGTATTTAATTAACTTCCCGAGCCCCTGGAAGCATGAAAATCACTTTAAACATGCTAATTTTAGCTCTAACACTGATGATCCACCTACAAATGTGAACTGACGTTCAAAAATAAAACATTTGAAAACGGACCATTTTCCACATTTCTGATGCATGACGTAATGGGGGGGTGTTATCTCTTTTGTCGAAAATCAGCCGTTTTTGCTCGAACATTAAATGCCTCCAAATGGTATTTATTTCACTTCCCGAGCCCCTGGAAGCATGAAAATCACTTTAAACATGCTAATTTTAGCTCTAACACTGATGATCCACCTACAAATGTGAACTGACGTTCAAAAATAAAACATTTGAAAACGGACCATTTTCCACATTTCTGAAGCATGACGTAATGGGGGGGTGTTATCTCTTTTGTCGAAACTCAGCCGTTTTTGCTCGAACATTAAATGCCTCCAAATGGTATTTAATTAACTTCCCGAGCCCCTGGAAGCATGAAAATCACTTTAAACATGCTAATTTTAGCTCTAACACTGATGATCCACCTACAAATGTGAACTGACGTTCAAAAATAAAACATTTGAAAACGGACCATTTTCCACATTTCTGAAGCATGACGTAATGGGGGGTGTTATCTCTTTTGTCGAAAATCAGCCGTTTTTGCTCGAACATTAAATGCCTCCAAATGGTATTTAATTAACTTCCCGAGCCCCTGGAAGCATGAAAATCACTTTAAACATGCTAATTTTAGCTCTAACACTGATGATCCACCTACAAATGTGAACTGACGTTCAAAAATAAAACATTTGAAAACGGACCATTTTCCACATTTCTGAAGCATGACGTAATGGGGGGGGTGTTATCTCTTTTGTCGAAAATCAGCCGTTTTTGCTCGAACATTAAATGCCTCCAAATGGTATTTATTTCACTTCCCGAGCCCCTGGAAGCATGAAAATCACTTTAAACATGCTAATTTTAGCTCTAACACTGATGATCCACCTACAAATGTGAACTGACGTTCAAAAATAAAACATTTGAAAACGGACCATTTTCCACATTTCTGAAGCATGACATAATGGGGGGGTGTTATCTCTTTTGTCGAAAATCAGCCGTTTTTGCTCGAACATTAAATGCCTCCAAATGGTATTTATTTCACTTCCCGAGCCCCTGGAAGCATGAAAATCACTTTAAACATGCTAATTTTAGCTCTAACACTGATGATCCACCTACAAATGTGAACTGACGTTCAAAAATAAAACATTTGAAAACGGACCATTTTCCACATTTCTGAAGCATGACGTAATGGGGGGGGTGTTATCTCTTTTGTTTAAAATCAGCCGTTTTTGCTCGAACATTAAATGCCTCCAAATGGTATTTAATTAACTTCCCGAGCCCCTGGAAGCATGAAAATAACTTTAAACATGCTAATTTTAGGTCTAACACTGATGATCCACCTACAAATGTGAACTGAAGTTCAAAAATAAAACATTTGAAAACGGACCATTTTCCACATTTCTGAAGCATGACGTAATGGGGGGGTGTTATCTCTTTTGTCGAAAATCAGCCGTTTTTGCTCGAACATTAAATGCCTCCAAATGGTATTTAATTAACTTCCCGAGCCCCTGGAAGCATGAAAATCACTTTAAACATGCTAATTTTAGCTCTAACACTGATGATCCACCTACAAATGTGAACTGACGTTCAAAAATAAAACATTTGAAAACGGACCATTTTCCACATTTCTGAAGCATGACGTAATGGGGGGGTGTTATCTCTTTTGTCGAAAATCAGCCGTTTTTGCTCGAACATTAAATGCCTCCAAATGGTATTTAATTAACTTCCCGGGGTGAAGAAACCCTTTTTGAGAACTCAGAGTGAGTAAATTGGCCATTTTCATGCACTTTTAACCATTCCATAAATCTTGTGTTTTGGGCCCCTGGAAGCATGAAAATCACTTTAAACATGCTAATTTTATCTCTAACACTGATGATCCACCTACAAATGTGAACTGACGTTCAAAAATAAAACATTTGAAAACGGACCATTTTCCACATTTCTGAAGCATGACGTAATGGGGGGGTGTTATCTCTTTTGTCGAAAATCAGCCGTTTTTGCTCGAACATTAAATGCCTCCAAATGGTATTTAATTAACTTCCCGAGCCCGTGGAAGCATGAAAATCACTTTAAACATGCTAATTTTAGCTCTAACACTGATGATCCACCTACAAATGTGAACTGACGTTCAAAAATAAAACATTTGAAAACGGACCATTTTCCACATTTCTGATGCATGACGTAATGGGGGGGTGTTATCTCTTTTGTCGAAAATCAGCCGTTTTTGCTCGAACATTAAATGCCTCCAAATGGTATTTATTTCACTTCCCGAGCCCCTGGAAGCATGAAAATCACTTTAAACATGCTAATTTTAGCTCTAACACTGATGATCCACCTACAAATGTGAACTGACGTTCAAAAATAAAACATTTGAAAACGGACCATTTTCCACATTTCTGAAGCATGACGTAATGGGGGGGTGTTATCTCTTTTGTCGAAAATCAGCCGTTTTTGCTCGAACATTAAATGCCTCCAAATGGTATTTAATTAACTTCCCGAGCCCCTGGAAGCATGAAAATCACTTTAAACATGCTAATTTTAGCTCTAACACTGATGATCCACCTACAAATGTGAACTGACGTTCAAAAATAAAACATTTGAAAACGGACCATTTTCCACATTTCTGAAGCATGACGTAATGGGGGGTGTTATCTCTTTTGTCGAAAATCAGCCGTTTTTGCTCGAACATTAAATGCCTCCAAATGGTATTTAATTAACTTCCCGAGCCCCTGGAAGCATGAAAATCACTTTAAACATGCTAATTTTAGCTCTAACACTGATGATCCACCTACAAATGTGAACTGACGTTCAAAAATAAAACATTTGAAAACGGACCATTTTCCACATTTCTGAAGCATGACGTAATGGGGGGGTGTTATCTCTTTTGTCGAAAATCAGCCGTTTTTGCTCGAACATTAAATGCCTCCAAATGGTATTTAATTAACTTCCCGAGCCCCTGGAAGCATGAAAATCACTTTAAACATGCTAATTTTAGCTCTAACACTGATGATCCACCTACAAATGTGAACTGACGTTCAAAAATAAAACATTTGAAAACGGACCATTTTCCACATTTCTGAAGCATGACGTAATGGGGGGTGTTATCTCTTTTGTCGAAAATCAGCCGTTTTTGCTCGAACATTAAATGCCTCCAAATGGTATTTAATTAACTTCCCGGGGTGAAGAAACCCTTTTTGAGAACTCAGAGTGAGTAAATTGGCCATTTTCATGCACTTTTAACCATTCCATAAATCTTGTGTTTTGGGCCCCTGGAAGCATGAAAATCACTTTAAACATGCTAATTTTAGCTCTAACACTGATGATCCACCTACAAATGTGAACTGACGTTCAAAAATAAAACATTTGAAAACGGACCATTTTCCACATTTCTGAAGCATGACGTAATGGGGGGGTGTTATCTCTTTTGTCGAAAATCAGCCGTTTTTGCTCGAACATTAAATGCCTCCAAATGGTATTTAATTAACTTCCCGAGCCCCTGGAAGCATGAAAATCACTTTAAACATGCTAATTTTAGCTCTAACACTGATGATCCACCTACAAATGTGAACTGACGTTCAAAAATAAAACATTTGAAAACGGACCATTTTCCACATTTCTGAAGCATGACGTAATGGGGGGGTGTTATCTCTTTTGTCGAAAATCAGCCGTTTTTGCTCGAACATTAAATGCCTCCAAATGGTATTTAATTAACTTCCCGAGCCCCTGGAAGCATGAAAATCACTTTAAACATGCTAATTTTAGCTCTAACACTGATGATCCACCTACAAATGTGAACTGACGTTCAAAAATAAAACATTTGAAAACGGACCATTTTCCACATTTCTGAAGCATGACGTAATGGGGGGGTGTTATCTCTTTTGTCGAAAATCAGCCGTTTTTGCTCGAACATTAAATGCCTCCAAATGGTATTTAATTAACTTCCTGGGGTGAAGAAACCCTTTTTGAGAACTCAGAGTGAGTAAATTGGCCATTTTCATGCACTTTTAACCATTCCATAAATCTTGTGTTTTGGGCCCCTGGAAGCATGAAAATCACTTTAAACATGCTAATTTTAGCTCTAACACTGATGATCCACCTACAAATGTGAACTGACGTTCAAAAATAAAACATTTGAAAACGGACCATTTTCCACATTTCTGAAGCATGACGTAATGGGGGGGTGTTATCTCTTTTGTCGAAAATCAGCCGTTTTTGCTCGAACATTAAATGCCTCCAAATGGTATTTAATTAACTTCCCGAGCCCCTGGAAGCATGAAAATCACTTTAAACATGCTAATTTTAGCTCTAACACTGATGATCCACCTACAAATGTGAACTGACGTTAAAAAATAAAACATTTGAAAACGGACCATTTTCCACATTTCTGAAGCATGACGTAATGGGGGGGTGTAATCTCTTTTGTCGAAAATCAGCCGTTTTTGCTCGAACATTAAATGCCTCCAAATGGTATTTAATTAACTTCCCGGGGTGAAGAAACCCTTTTTGAGAACTCAGAGTGAGTAAATTGGCCATTTTCATGCACTTTTAACCATTCCATAAATCTTGTGTTTTGGGCCCCTGGAAGCATGAAAATCACTTTAAACATGCTAATTTTAGCTCTAACACTGATGATCCACCTACAAATGTGAACTGACGTTCAAAAATAAAACATTTGAAAACGGACCATTTTCCACATTTCTGAAGCATGACATAATGGGGGGGTGTTATCTCTTTTGTCGAAAATCAGCCGTTTTTGCTCGAACATTAAATTTATTTATTTATTTATTATGCAACTTATAACGCGCAGACTAAACCCGAAGGTATCAAGGCGCCTATCAAAATCAATAAACGATAAACAGAATATACAAAGCACCACTACGGGTATGCACGTGTAAAGAGGTGAGTCTTAAGCGCGGATCTAAAAGTTTGCAGAGAGGGACTGGATCTTACTTCCAAAGGGAGGGCATTCCACCACTTAGGTGCCAGGAAGGAAAAGGCCTTACCTCCCCATCTTGCTTTTCTGACACGGGGTACAGAGAGGAGAAGTTTGTGACTGGAGCGAAGATTTCTACTGGGGTTATGCCGAGAAAGAATGGATCCCATGCTTGTAGGGCTGGGTTTAGCTAAGGCTTTATACACCAGGCACATGGATTTGAAAAGGATCCGGTATTCAACGGGGAGCCAGTGCAGTTGTTTTCGGGCTTCGGTGGCAGAGGCACGTTTTGGTAGGTCAAGAGCGAATCTCGCTGCCACGTTCTGGACCACCTGCAAGCGCTGTAGAAGACTCTTGTTCAGCCCTGCATACAGCGCATTGCAGTAATCCAGTCGCGAACCCAAAAGAGCGACAGCAAGTTGCTTTCTTGCCTGGGGTGACAAAAAGTGCCTGATTTTCCTCAGAATGTGGATAATCCCCCAGCAGGTCGAAACAGTCCTGTTGACCTGTTCGCACATACTAAGGTTGGGGTCGATCATAACTCCCAGGTTTTTTGCTGACAAGGTGGGCTCGGGACATACGCCCAGCGAGTTCGGCCACCACTCCGCCGACCAGATCGGTTCCTTTCCTCCAAAGACCATCACCTCCGTCTTCTCCCCATTCAGTTTTAGTGAATTATGGATCATCCACTGGCCAACTGCCTCCATGCAAGATCTAAAATTGGCGGCAGTTGACGTAGCTGGCTGGGAGAGAGAGACTAAGATCTGGGTGTCGTCCGCGTAGGAAACTACCTCCATCCCAAAAGATCTAATGAGTCTGGCAAGGGGGGTCACATAGATATTAAAAAGGGTAGGACTGAGCGCTGACCCTTGAGGGACCCCACATTGCACAGACAGGGATGGAGATAGAAACGATCCCAGCATTATCCTTTGTTCTCTATGGTCGAGAAAAGAGGAAAGGAGTCCCAGAGCAGGCCCGCGGACCCCAATCTCCCTCAGGCGAGATGTTAACACCACAGGAGACAGGGTATCGAAGGCCGCTGTGAGGTCTAGAAGGATCAGGAGGGAGGTCTGACCCTCATCAACTCTAGTGCGGATGGTATCCAGCACTATGGTGAGGGCAGACTCGGTGCTATGTTCCCTCCTGAAACCATGCTGGGAGAGATCCAAACAGCCCGAGCTCTCCACAAATGCAGCCAGGTGTTTATTTAGATGGGCTTCGAGCATCTTTGCGGGAGCCGGGAGCAGTGAAATGGGGCGAAAGTTCTTTAACACCCCGGGATCCAGAGAAGGCTTTTTAAGCAAAGGTTTTACTACAGCATTCTTCCACTGCTGGGGAAAAATGCCTTCCTTCATCGCTCTGTTCATGATGTCAACCAGAGGAGGAAGGAGAGATTCTCTGCACTGCTTGAGGATCTTTAGCGGGCAGACATCCAACGGAGAGCCAGATTTGGTTTTATCAAGCAGGATTTCAAGATCCTGACAGGAAAGGGGAGGAAAGGAAATCAAATCCTGATGTTGAGAGGATTCAGCAACACTGGGCTCAGGGAGAGCAGGCAGCAAAGGAACGGCGGTCACGGATTTTTGGACCTCCAGAGCAGCATAGATGTCGGCGATTTTTGACTGAAAAAAGGCAGCTATCTTGTTGCACAGGTCCTGAGAGGCAACCACAGGATCCGGTGTCTGAAGGGTCGTAAGGGAATCGACAATCCTAAAGAGTTCTCTAGGAGATGACAATGAGGAAGTGAGTGCCGTGAAGTATTCCTGCTTGGTCTTAATAACTTCCAGTTTGTAATTTTTAAGCAGGACCCTATGGGCTTCTCTATCCTTAGGGGCCCAACTAGAGTGCCATAAGCGTTCCTGCCTTCTTACTTCCTGTCTCCGAAGCCGGAGCTGTTCGGAGAACCAGGGAGCTGAAGGTCTTTTCCTAGCAGAATAGCAAGACCTTGCAGGAGCAAGCTCCTCTAAGGCCTCAGCAATGGTATTTTCAAATATAGAGACCGCAGTGGAGGTATCTGCCTCCCGAGGAATGGACAGACTGGTTGTCCATGGATGGAAGGAATCTTCCCTGATCTTTTTGAGGTTCCTTCGCACTTCCATGGTGCTCGAGGCCCTTCTAATATAGCCCCGTGAGGGATACATCATATTGAAGGGAACGGCCAGATGGTCCGACCAGGAGAGATGGAAGGGGCTGGCAACTGTCAGCCTAGGGTCGTTAGAGAAGATGCCATCGAGCGTGTGCCCCGCTCGGTGGGTGGGACCGTTCACCAGCTGGGTGAGTCCGCAGGCTGACATTATTTCTACCAGGGAAATAGTGTCGTGAGCCTCCAATAGCTCAAGGTGGAAATTGAAATCACCTAGAATGGTCAGATTATGTCGGCCAAAATAGGGTTCCAGAACCTGCATCAATTTCAGCCCAAATCCTGCTCTTGGGCCAGGGGGGCGGTAGACCAAGATTCCATTAAATGCTGGATTAGCAGAATCGGAGAGGGAAAAATATAGGACCTGGAATGTGTCCTTGGGGTCAGAAAGGGGTATAGTGTGGCAGTGAAATTTGTCCTGATATAAAATAGCCAGACCACCGCCAACACGGCCTAATCTGTCAAATCGAGTTAGGCAGTAACCCTCAGGGACCGCTTCAACCAGATCAGGACCCGAGGAGTCTTTGGCCCAGGTCTCCGTAATAAAAACCCAAGAAGGTGTTTTATCTAAGACCAGTTCCTTGAATACAATGTTATTTTTAATGAGCGAGCGAGCATTGAGAAGAAGACAGGACTCGCTGGGATTTTTAGGTGTTAATAAAGAGCCAGGCTCCGGAGGAGCAGAGGAAAGAGAGAGCAGAGGCTCATCTGCATCAATCGGAAAGCACGCACAGCTAGGACATGTCAAATAATCCTCAGGTCTGTAGCGATGTGAGCAAGGGGCAGGGGCGGGCTTAAGCTGCAGCATCTCCCTTAAAGAGTATTTCAGGACAGGGGCGCCTGCCTTGTAATGGCCAGTGGTCCAGCCGTCCAGCCCGTCCTCAACGCGGACGGGCGCAGACGGGCAGGACTCTGGCACGACTCCGGCGCAGGTTCGGCGCGTCCGCTGAACGCGTCCGCTGCGCGGAGGCATTGCCTTCCGTTTATATAGTGGCCAATAGAGAGCGTGAAAACGCTGCCCCAAACCAAGATGGCCGCCAAAGTCGATTCTACCTGGCCGAGGCTCGGCTATCTCAGCATCCAAATCGGCTGAGGGTGATCTGAGTATCAGGGTGAGTGCTTAGTTAATCAAGCGGGGGGCAGGGGGATAATTTTTGCCACTTTTAAATGCCTCCAAATGGTATTTATTTCACTTCCCGAGCCCCTGGAAGCATGAAAATCACTTTAAACATGCTAATTTTAGCTCTAACACTGATGATCCACCTACAAATGTGAACTGACGTTCAAAAATAAAACATTTGAAAACGGACCATTTTCCACATTTCTGAAGCATGACGTAATGGGGGGGTGTTATCTCTTTTGTTTAAAATCAGCCGTTTTTGCTCGAACATTAAATGCCTCCAAATGGTATTTAATTAACTTCCCGAGCCCCTGGAAGCATGAAAATCACTTTAAACATGCTAATTTTAGCTCTAACACTGATGATCCACCTACAAATGTGAACTGAAGTTCAAAAATAAAACATTTGAAAACGGACCATTTTCCACATTTCTGAAGCATGACGTAATGGGGGGGTGTTATCTCTTTTGTCGAAAATCAGCCGTTTTTGCTCGAACATTAAATGCCTCCAAATGGTATTTAATTAACTTCCCGAGCCCCTGGAAGCATGAAAATCACTTTAAACATGCTAATTTTAGCTCTAACACTGATGATCCACCTACAAATGTGAACTGACGTTCAAAAATAAAACATTTGAAAACGGACCATTTTCCACATTTCTGAAGCATGACGTAATGGGGGGGTGTTATCTCTTTTGTCGAAAATCAGCCGTTTTTGCTCGAACATTAAATGCCTCCAAATGGTATTTAATTAACTTCCCGGGGTGAAGAAACCCTTTTTGAGAACTCAGAGTGAGTAAATTGGCCATTTTCATGCACTTTTAACCATTCCATAAATCTTGTGTTTTGGGCCCCTGGAAGCATGAAAATCACTTTAAACATGCTAATTTTAGCTCTAACACTGATGATCCACCTACAAATGTGAACTGACGTTCAAAAATAAAACATTTGAAAACGGACCATTTTCCACATTTCTGAAGCATGACGTAATGGGGGGGTGTTATCTCTTTTGTCGAAAATCAGCCGTTTTTGCTCGAACATTAAATGCCTCCAAATGGTATTTAATTAACTTCCCGAGCCCCTGGAAGCATGAAAATCACTTTAAACATGCTAATTTCAGCTCTAACACTGATGATCCACCTACAAATGTGAACTGACGTTCAAAAATAAAACATTTGAAAACGGACCATTTTCCACATTTCTGATGCATGACGTAATGGGGGGGTGTTATCTCTTTTGTCGAAAATCAGCCGTTTTTGCTCGAACATTAAATGCCTCCAAATGGTATTTATTTCACTTCCCGAGCCCCTGGAAGCATGAAAATCACTTTAAACATGCTAATTTTAGCTCTAACACTGATGATCCACCTACAAATGTGAACTGACGTTCAAAAATAAAACATTTGAAAACGGACCATTTTCCACATTTCTGAAGCATGACGTAATGGGGGGTGTTATCTCTTTTGTCGAAACTCAGCCGTTTTTGCTCGAACATTAAATGCCTCCAAATGGTATTTAATTAACTTCCCGAGCCCCTGGAAGCATGAAAATCACTTTAAACATGCTAATTTTAGCTCTAACACTGATGATCCACCTACAAATGTGAACTGACGTTCAAAAATAAAACATTTGAAAACGGACCATTTTCCACATTTCTGAAGCATGACGTAATGGGGGGTGTTATCTCTTTTGTCGAAAATCAGCCGTTTTTGCTCGAACATTAAATGCCTCCAAATGGTATTTAATTAACTTCCCGAGCCCCTGGAAGCATGAAAATCACTTTAAACATGCTAATTTTAGCTCTAACACTGATGATCCACCTACAAATGTGAACTGACGTTCAAAAATAAAACATTTGAAAACGGACCATTTTCCACATTTCTGAAGCATGACGTAATGGGGGGGGTGTTATCTCTTTTGTCGAAAATCAGCCGTTTTTGCTCGAACATTAAATGCCTCCAAATGGTATTTATTTCACTTCCCGAGCCCCTGGAAGCATGAAAATCACTTTAAACATGCTAATTTTAGCTCTAACACTGATGATCCACCTACAAATGTGAACTGACGTTCAAAAATAAAACATTTGAAAACGGACCATTTTCCACATTTCTGAAGCATGACATAATGGGGGGGTGTTATCTCTTTTGTCGAAAATCAGCCGTTTTTGCTCGAACATTAAATGCCTCCAAATGGTATTTATTTCACTTCCCGAGCCCCTGGAAGCATGAAAATCACTTTAAACATGCTAATTTTAGCTCTAACACTGATGATCCACCTACAAATGTGAACTGACGTTCAAAAATAAAACATTTGAAAACGGACCATTTTCCACATTTCTGAAGCATGACGTAATGGGGGGGTGTTATCTCTTTTGTTTAAAATCAGCCGTTTTTGCTCGAACATTAAATGCCTCCAAATGGTATTTAATTAACTTCCCGAGCCCCTGGAAGCATGAAAATCACTTTAAACATGCTAATTTTAGCTCTAACACTGATGATCCACCTACAAATGTGAACTGAAGTTCAAAAATAAAACATTTGAAAACGGACCATTTTCCACATTTCTGAAGCATGATGTAATGGGGGGGTGTTATCTCTTTTGTCGAAAATCAGCCGTTTTTGCTCGAACATTAAATGCCTCCAAATGGTATTTAATTAACTTCCCGAGCCCCTGGAAGCATGAAAATCACTTTAAACATGCTAATTTTAGCTCTAACACTGATGATCCACCTACAAATGTGAACTGACGTTCAAAAATAAAACATTTGAAAACGGACCATTTTCCACATTTCTGAAGCATGACGTAATGGGGGGGTGTTATCTCTTTTGTCGAAAATCAGCCGTTTTTGCTCGAACATTAAATGCCTCCAAATGGTATTTAATTAACTTCCCGGGGTGAAGAAACCCTTTTTGAGAACTCAGAGTGAGTAAATTGGCCATTTTCATGCACTTTTAACCATTCCATAAATCTTGTGTTTTGGGCCCCTGGAAGCATGAAAATCACTTTAAACATGCTAATTTTAGCTCTAACACTGATGATCCACCTACAAATGTGAACTGACGTTCAAAAATAAAACATTTGAAAACGGACCATTTTCCACATTTCTGAAGCATGACGTAATGGGGGGGTGTTATCTCTTTTGTCGAAAATCAGCCGTTTTTGCTCGAACATTAAATGCCTCCAAATGGTATTTAATTAACTTCCCGAGCCCCTGGAAGCATGAAAATCACTTTAAACATGCTAATTTTAGCTCTAACACTGATGATCCACCTACAAATGTGAACTGACGTTCAAAAATAAAACATTTGAAAACGGACCATTTTCCACATTTCTGATGCATGACGTAATGGGGGGGTGTTATCTCTTTTGTCGAAAATCAGCCGTTTTTGCTCGAACATTAAATGCCTCCAAATGGTATTTATTTCACTTCCCGAGCCCCTGGAAGCATGAAAATCACTTTAAACATGCTAATTTTAGCTCTAACACTGATGATCCACCTACAAATGTGAACTGACGTTCAAAAATAAAACATTTGAAAACGGACCATTTTCCACATTTCTGAAGCATGACGTAATGGGGGGGTGTTATCTCTTTTGTCGAAAATCAGCCGTTTTTGCTCGAACATTAAATGCCTCCAAATGGTATTTAATTAACTTCCCGAGCCCCTGGAAGCATGAAAATCACTTTAAACATGCTAATTTTAGCTCTAACACTGATGATCCACCTACAAATGTGAACTGACGTTCAAAAATAAAACATTTGAAAACGGACCATTTTCCACATTTCTGAAGCATGACGTAATGGGGGGTGTTATCTCTTTTGTCGAAAATCAGCCGTTTTTGCTCGAACATTAAATGCCTCCAAATGGTATTTAATTAACTTCCCGAGCCCCTGGAAGCATGAAAATCACTTTAAACATGCTAATTTTAGCTCTAACACTGATGATCCACCTACAAATGTGAACTGACGTTCAAAAATAAAACATTTGAAAACGGACCATTTTCCACATTTCTGAAGCATGACGTAATGGGGGGGTGTTATCTCTTTTGTCGAAAATCAGCCGTTTTTGCTCGAACATTAAATGCCTCCAAATGGTATTTAATTAACTTCCCGAGCCCCTGGAAGCATGAAAATCACTTTAAACATGCTAATTTTAGCTCTAACACTGATGATCCACCTACAAATGTGAACTGACGTTCAAAAATAAAACATTTGAAAACGGACCATTTTCCACATTTCTGAAGCATGACGTAATGGGGGGTGTTATCTCTTTTGTCGAAAATCAGCCGTTTTTGCTCGAACATTAAATGCCTCCAAATGGTATTTAATTAACTTCCTGGGGTGAAGAAACCCTTTTTGAGAACTCAGAGTGAGTAAATTGGCCAATTTCATGCACTTTTAACCATTCCATAAATCTTGTGTTTTGGGCCCCTGGAAGCATGAAAATCACTTTAAACATGCTAATTTTAGCTCTAACACTGATGATCCACCTACAAATGTGAACTGACGTTCAAAAATAAAACATTTGAAAACGGACCATTTTCCACATTTCTGAAGCATGACGTAATGGGGGGGTGTTATCTCTTTTGTCGAAAATCAGCCGTTTTTGCTCGAACATTAAATGCCTCCAAATGGTATTTAATTAACTTCCCGAGCCCCTGGAAGCATGAAAATCACTTTAAACATGCTAATTTTAGCTCTAACACTGATGATCCACCTACAAATGTGAACTGACGTTCAAAAATAAAACATTTGAAAACGGACCATTTTCCACATTTCTGAAGCATGACGTAATGGGGGGGTGTTATCTCTTTTGTCGAAAATCAGCCGTTTTTGCTCGAACATTAAATGCCTCCAAATGGTATTTAATTAACTTCCCGAGCCCCTGGAAGCATGAAAATCACTTTAAACATGCTAATTTTAGCTCTAACACTGATGATCCACCTACAAATGTGAACTGACGTTCAAAAATAAAACATTTGAAAACGGACCATTTTCCACATTTCTGAAGCATGACGTAATGGGGGGGTGTTATCTCTTTTGTCGAAAATCAGCCGTTTTTGCTCGAACATTAAATGCCTCCAAATGGTATTTAATTAACTTCCCGAGCCCCTGGAAGCATGAAAATCACTTTAAACATGCTAATTTTAGCTCTAACACTGATGATCCACCTACAAATGTGAACTGACGTTCAAAAATAAAACATTTGAAAACGGACCATTTTCCACATTTCTGAAGCATGACGTAATGGGGGGTGTTATCTCTTTTGTCGAAAATCTGCCGTTTTTGCTCGAACATTAAATGCCTCCAAATGGTATTTAATTAACTTCCTGGGGTGAAGAAACCCTTTTTAAGAACTCAGAGTGAGTAAATTGGCCATTTTCATGCACTTTTAACCATTCCATAAATCTTGTGTTTTGGGCCCCTGGAAGCATGAAAATCACTTTAAACATGCTAATTTTAGCTCTAACACTGATGATCCACCTACAAATGTGAACTGACGTTCAAAAATAAAACATTTGAAAACGGACCATTTTCCACATTTCTGAAGCATGACGTAATGGGGGGGTGTTATCTCTTTTGTCGAAAATCAGCCGTTTTTGCTCGAACATTAAATGCCTCTAAATGGTATTTAATTAACTTCCCGAGCCCCTGGAAGCATGAAAATCACTTTAAACATGCTAATTTTAGCTCTAACACTGATGATCCACCTACAAATGTGAACTGACGTTCAAAAATAAAACATTTGAAAACGGACCATTTTCCACATTTCTGAAGCATGACGTAATGGGGGGGTGTTATCTCTTTTGTCGAAAATCAGCCGTTTTTGCTCGAACATTAAATGCCTCCAAATGGTATTTAATTAACTTCCCGAGCCCCTGGAAGCATGAAAATCACTTTAAACATGCTAATTTTAGCTCTAACACTGATGATCCACCTACAAATGTGAACTGACGTTCAAAAATAAAACATTTGAAAACGGACCATTTTCCACATTTCTGAAGCATGACGTAATGGGGGGGTGTTATCTCTTTTGTCGAAAATCAGCCGTTTTTGCTCGAACATTAAATGCCTCCAAATGGTATTTAATTAACTTCCCGAGCCCCTGGAAGCATGAAAATCACTTTAAACATGCTAATTTTAGCTCTAACACTGATGATCCACCTACAAATGTGAACTGACGTTCAAAAATAAAACATTTGAAAACGGACCATTTTCCACATTTCTGAAGCATGACGTAATGGGGGGGTGTTATCTCTTTTGTCGAAAATCAGCCGTTTTTTCTCGAACATTAAATGCCTCCAAATGGTATTTAATTAACTTCCCGAGCCCCTGGAAGCATGAAAATCACTTTAAACATGCTAATTTTAGCTCTAACACTGATGATCCACCTACAAATGTGAACTGACGTTCAAAAATAAAACATTTGAAAACGGACCATTTTCCACATTTCTGAAGCATGACGTAATGGGGGGGTGTTATCTCTTTTGTCGAAAATCAGCCGTTTTTGCTCGAACATTAAATGCCTCCAAATGGTATTTATTTCACTTCCCGAGCCCCTGGAAGCATGAAAATCACTTTAAACATGCTAATTTTAGCTCTAACACTGATGATCCACCTACAAATGTGAACTGACGTTCAAAAATAAAACATTTGAAAACGGACCATTTTCCACATTTCTGAAGCATGACGTAATGGGGGGGTGTTATCTCTTTTGTCGAAAATCAGCCGTTTTTGCTCGAACATTAAATGCCTCCAAATGGTATTTAATTAACTTCCCGAGCCCCTGGAAGCATGAAAATCACTTTAAACATGCTAATTTTAGCTCTAACACTGATGATCCACCTACAAATGTGAACTGACGTTCAAAAATAAAACATTTGAAAACGGACCATTTTCCACATTTCTGAAGCATGACGTAATGGGGGTTGTTATCTCTTTTGTCGAAAATCAGCCGTTTTTGCTCGAACATTAAATGCCTCCAAATGGTATTTAATTAACTTCCCGAGCCCCTGGAAGCATGAAAATCACTTTAAACATGCTAATTTTAGCTCTAACACTGATGATCCACCTACAAATGTGAACTGAAGTTCAAAAATAAAACATTTGAAAACGGACCATTTTCCACATTTCTGAAGCATGACGTAATGGGGGGGTGTTATCTCTTTTGTCGAAAATCAGCCGTTTTTGCTCGAACATTAAATGCCTCCAAATGGTATTTATTTCACTTCCCGAGCCCCTGGAAGCATGAAAATCACTTTAAACATGCTAATTTTAGCTCTAACACTGATGATCCACCTACAAATGTGAACTGACGTTCAAAAATAAAACATTTGAAAACGGACCATTTTCCACATTTCTGAAGCATGACGTAATGGGGGGGTGTTATCTCTTTTGTCGAAAATCAGCCGTTTTTGCTCGAACATTAAATGCCTCCAAATGGTATTTATTTCACTTCCCGAGCCCCTGGAAGCATGAAAATCACTTTAAACATGCTAATTTTAGCTCTAACACTGATGATCCACCTACAAATGTGAACTGACGTTCAAAAATAAAACATTTGAAAACGGACCATTTTCCACATTTCTGAAGCATGACGTAATGGGGGGGGTGTTATCTCTTTTGTCGAAAATCAGCCGTTTTTGCTCGAACATTAAATGCCTCCAAATGGTATTTAATTAACTTCCCGAGCCCCTGGAAGCATGAAAATCACTTTAAACATGCTAATTTTAGCTCTAACACTGATGATCCACCTACAAATGTGAACTGACGTTAAAAAAGAAAACATTTGAAAACGGACCATTTTCCACATTTCTGAAGCATGACGTAATGGGGGGGTGTTATCTCTTTTGTCGAAAATCAGCCGTTTTTGCTCGAACATTAAATGCCTCCAAATGGTATTTAATTAACTTCCCGAGCCCCTGGAAGCATGAAAATCACTTTAAACATGCTAATTTTAGCTCTAACACTGATGATCCACCTACAAATGTGAACTGATGTTCAAAAATAAAACATTTGAAAACGGACCATTTTCCACATTTCTGAAGCATGACGTAATGGGGGGGTGTTATCTCTTTTGTCGAAAATCAGCCGTTTTTGCTCGAACATTAAATGCCTCCAAATGGTATTTAATTAACTTCCCGGGGTGAAGAAACCCTTTTTGAGAACTCAGAGTGAGTAAATTGGCCATTTTCATGCACTTTTAACCATTCCATAAATCTTGTGTTTTGGGCCCCTGGAAGCATGAAAATCACTTTAAACATGCTAATTTTAGCTCTAACACTGATGATCCACCTACAAATGTGAACTGACGTTCAAAAATAAAACATTTGAAAACGGACCATTTTCCACATTTCTGAAGCATGACGTAATAGGGGGGTGTTATCTCTTTTGTCGAAAATCAGCCATTTTGGCTCGAACATTAAATGCCTCCAAATGGTATTTAATTAACTTCCCGAGCCCCTGGAAGCATGAAAATCACTTTAAACATGCTAATTTTAGCTCTAACACTGATGATCCACCTACAAATGTGAACTGACGTTCAAAAATAAAACATTTGAAAACGGACCATTTTCCACATTTCTGATGCATGACGTAATGGGGGGGTGTTATCTCTTTTGTCGAAAATCAGCCGTTTTTGCTCGAACATTAAATGCCTCCAAATGGTATTTATTTCACTTCCCGAGCCCCTGGAAGCATGAAAATCACTTTAAACATGCTAATTTTAGCTCTAACACTGATGATCCACCTACAAATGTGAACTGACGTTCAAAAATAAAACATTTGAAAACGGACCATTTTCCACATTTCTGAAGCATGACGTAATGGGGGGGGTGTTATCTCTTTTGTCGAAAATCAGCCGTTTTTGCTCGAACATTAAATGCCTCCAAATGGTATTTAATTAACTTCCCGAGCCCCTGGAAGCATGAAAATCACTTTAAACATGCTAATTTTAGCTCTAACACTGATGATCCACCTACAAATGTGAACTGACGTTCAAAAATAAAACATTTGAAACTGGACCATTTTCCACATTTCTGAAGCATGACGTAATGGGGGGTGTTATCTCTTTTGTCGAAAATCAGCCGTTTTTGCTCGAACATTAAATGCCTCCAAATGGTATTTAATTAACTTCCCGAGCCCCTGGAAGCATGAAAATCACTTTAAACATGCTAATTTTAGCTCTAACACTGATGATCCACCTACAAATGTGAACTGACGTTCAAAAATAAAACATTTGAAAACGGACCATTTTCCACATTTCTGAAGCATGACGTAATGGGGGAGTATTATCTCTTTTGTCGAAAATCAGCCGTTTTTGCTCGAACATTAAATGCCTCCAAATGGTATTTAATTAACTTCCCGAGCCCCTGGAAGCATGAAAATCACTTTAAACATGCTAATTTTAGCTCTAACACTGATGATCCACCTACAAATGTGAACTGACGTTCAAAAATAAAACATTTGAAAACGGACCATTTTCCACATTTCTGAAGCATGACGTAATGGGGGGTGTTATCTCTTTTGTCGAAAATCAGCCGTTTTTGCTCGAACATTAAATGCCTCCAAATGGTATTTAATTAACTTCCCGGGGTGAAGAAACCCTTTTTGAGAACTCAGAGTGAGTAAATTGGCCATTTTCATGCACTTTTAACCATTCCATAAATCTTGTGTTTTGGGCCCCTGGAAGCATGAAAATCACTTTAAACATGCTAATTTTAGCTCTAACACTGATGATCCACCTACAAATGTGAACTGACGTTCAAAAATAAAACATTTGAAAACGGACCATTTTCCACATTTCTGAAGCATGACGTAATGGGGGGGTGTTATCTCTTTTGTCGAAAATCAGCCGTTTTTGCTCGAACATTAAATGCCTCCAAATGGTATTTAATTAACTTCCCGAGCCCCTGGAAGCATGAAAATCACTTTAAACATGCTAATTTTAGCTCTAACACTGATGATCCACCTACAAATGTGAACTGACGTTCAAAAATAAAACATTTGAAAACGGACCATTTTCCACATTTCTGAAGCATGACGTAATGGGGGGGTGTTATCTCTTTTGTCGAAAATCAGCCGTTTTTGCTCGAACATTAAATGCCTCCAAATGGTATTTAATTAACTTCCCGAGCCCCTGGAAGCATGAAAATCACTTTAAACATGCTAATTTTAGCTCTAACACTGATGATCCACCTACAAATGTGAACTGACGTTCAAAAATAAAACATTTGAAAACGGACCATTTTCCACATTTCTGATGCATGACGTAATGGGGGGGTGTTATCTCTTTTGTCGAAAATCAGCCGTTTTTGCTCGAACATTAAATGCCTCCAAATGGTATTTATTTCACTTCCCGAGCCCCTGGAAGCATGAAAATCACTTTAAACATGCTAATTTTAGCTCTAACACTGATGATACACCTACAAATGTGAACTGACGTTCAAAAATAAAACATTTGAAAACGGACCATTTTCCACATTTCTGAAGCATGACGTAATGGGGGGGTGTTATCTCTTTTGTCGAAAATCAGCCGTTTTTGCTCGAACATTAAATGCCTCCAAATGGTATTTAATTAACTTCCCGAGCCCCTGGAAGCATGAAAATCACTTTAAACATGCTAATTTTAGCTCTAACACTGATGATCCACCTACAAATGTGAACTGACATTCAAAAATAAAACATTTGAAACTGGACCATTTTCCACATTTCTGAAGCATGACGTAATGGGGGGTGTTATCTCTTTTGTCGAAAATCAGCCGTTTTTGCTCGAACAATAAATGCCTCCAAATGGTATTTAATTAACTTCCAGAGCCCCTGGAAGCATGAAAATCACTTTAAACATGCTAATTTTAGCTCTAACACTGATGATCCACCTACAAATGTGAACTGACGTTCAAAAATAAAACATTTGAAAACGGACCATTTTCCACATTTCTGAAGCATGACGTAATGGGGGAGTGTTATCTCTTTTGTCGAAAATCAGCCGTTTTTGCTCGAACATTAAATGCCTCCAAATGGTATTTAATTAACTTCCCGAGCCCCTGGAAGCATGAAAATCACTTTAAACATGCTAATTTTAGCTCTAACACTGATGATCCACCTACAAATGTGAACTGACGTTCAAAAATAAAACATTTGAAAACGGACCATTTTCCACATTTCTGAAGCATGACGTAATGGGGGGTGTTATCTCTTTTGTCGAAAATCAGCCGTTTTTGCTCAAACATTAAATGCCTCCAAATGGTATTTAATTAACTTCCCGGGGTGAAGAAACCCTTTTTGAGAACTCAGAGTGAGTAAATTGGCCATTTTCATGCACTTTTAACCATTCCATAAATCTTGTGTTTTGGGCCCCTGGAAGCATGAAAATCACTTTAAACATGCTAATTTTAGCTCTAACACTGATGATCCACCTACAAATGTGAACTGACGTTCAAAAATAAAACATTTGAAAACGGACCATTTTCCACATTTCTGAAGCATGACGTAATGGGGGGGTGTTATCTCTTTTGTCGAAAATCAGCCGTTTTTGCTCGAACATTAAATGCCTCCAAATGGTATTTAATTAACTTCCCGTGCCCCTGGAAGCATGAAAATCACTTTAAACATGCTAATTTTAGCTCTAACACTGATGATCCACCTACAAATGTGAACTGACGTTCAAAAATAAAACATTTGAAAACGGACCATTTTCCACATTTCTGAAGCATGACGTAATGGGGGGGTGTTATCTCTTTTGTCGAAAATCAGCCGTTTTTGCTCGAACATTAAATGCCTCCAAATGGTATTTAATTAACTTCCCGAGCCCCTGGAAGCATGAAAATCACTTTAAACATGCTAATTTTAGCTCTAACACTGATGATCCACCTACAAATGTGAACTGACGTTCAAAAATAAAACATTTGAAAACGGACCATTTTCCACATTTCTGAAGCATGACGTAATGGGGGGGTGTTATCTCTTTTGTCGAAAATCAGCCGTTTTTGCTCGAACATTAAATGCCTCCAAATGGTATTTAATTAACTTCCCGAGCCCCTGGAAGCATGAAAATCACTTTAAACATGCTAATTTTAGCTCTAACACTGATGATCCACCTACAAATGTGAACTGACGTTTAAAAATAAAACATTTGAAAACGGACCATTTTCCACATTTCTGAAGCATGACGTAATGGGGGGGTGTTATCTCTTTTGTCGAAAATCAGCCGTTTTTGCTCGAACATTAAATGCCTCCAAATGGTATTTATTTCACTTCCCGAGCCCCTGGAAGCATGAAAATCACTTTAAACATGCTAATTTTAGCTCTAACACTGATGATCCACCTACAAATGTGAACTGACGTTCAAAAATAAAACATTTGAAAACGGACCATTTTCCACATTTCTGAAGCATGACGTAATGGGGGGGTGTTATCTCTTTTTTGGAAAATCAGCCGTTTTTGCTCGAACATTAAATGCCTCCAAATGGTATTTAATTAACTTCCCGAGCCCCTGGAAGCATGAAAATCACTTTAAACATGCTAATTTTAGCTCTAACACTGATGATCCACCTACAAATGTGAACTGACGTTCAAAAATAAAACATTTGAAAACGGACCATTTTCCACATTTCTGAAGCATGACGTAATGGGGGTTGTTATCTCTTTTGTCGAAAATCAGCCGTTTTTGCTCGAACATTAAATGCCTCCAAATTGTATTTAATTAACTTCCCGAGCCCCTGGAAGCATGAAAATCACTTTAAACATGCTAATTTTAGCTCTAACACTGATGATCCACCTACAAATGTGAACTGAAGTTCAAAAATAAAACATTTGAAAACGGACCATTTTCCACATTTCAGAAGCATGACGTAATGGGGGGGTGTTATCTCTTTTGTCGAAAATCAGCCGTTTTTGCTCGAACATTAAATGCCTCCAAATGGTATTTAATTAACTTCCCGAGCCCCTGGAAGCATGAAAATCACTTTAAACATGCTAATTTTAGCTCTAACACTGATGATCCACCTACAAATGTGAACTGACGTTCAAAAATAAAACATTTGAAAACGGACCATTTTCCACATTTCTGAAGCATGACGTAATGGGGGGGTGTTATCTCTTTTGTCGAAAATCAGCCGTTTTTGCTCGAACATTAAATGCCTCCAAATGGTATTTATTTCACTTCCCGAGCCCCTGGAAGCATGAAAATCACTTTAAACATGCTAATTTTAGCTCTAACACTGATGATCCACCTACAAATGTGAACTGACGCTCAAAAATAAAACATTTGAAAACGGACCATTTTCCACATTTCTGAAGCATGACGTAATGGGGGGGTGTTATCTCTTTTGTCGAAAATCAGCCGTTTTTGCTCGAACATTAAATGCCTCCAAATGGTATTTAATTAACTTCCCGAGCCCCTGGAAGCATGAAAATCACTTTAAACATGCTAATTTTAGCTCTAACACTGATGATCCACCTACAAATGTGAACTGACGTTCAAAAATAAAACATTTGAAAACGGACCATTTTCCACATTTCTGAAGCATGACGTAATGGGGGGGTGTTATCTCTTTTGTCGAAAATCAGCCGTTTTTGCTCGAACATTAAATGCCTCCAAATGGTATTTAATTAACTTCCCGAGCCCCTGGAAGCATGAACATCACTTTAAACATGCTAATTTTAGCTCTAACACTGATGATCCACCTACAAATGTGAACTGACGTTCAAAAATAAAACATTTGAAAACGGACCATTTTCCACATTTCTGAAGCATGACGTAATGGGGGGGTGTTATCTCTTTTGTCGAAAATCAGCCGTTTTTGCTCGAACATTAAATGCCTCCAAATGGTATTTAATTAACTTCCCGAGCCCCTGGAAGCATGAAAATCACTTTAAACATGCTAATTTTAGCTCTAACACTGATGATCCACCTACAAATGTGAACTGACGTTCAAAAATAAAACATTTGAAAACGGACCATTTTCCACATTTCTGAAGCATGACGTAATGGGGGGGTGTTATCTCTTTTGTCGAAAATCAGCTGTTTTTGCTCGAACATTAAATGCCTCCAAATGGTATTTAATTAACTTCCCGGGGTGAAGAAACCCTTTTTGAGAACTCAGAGTGAGTAAATTGGCCATTTTCATGCACTTTTAACCATTCCATAAATCTTGTGTTTTGGGCCCCTGGAAGCATGAAAATCACTTTAAACGTGCTAATTTTAACTCTAACACTGATGATCCACCTACAAATGTGAACTGACGTTCAAAAATAAAACATTTGAAAACGGACCATTTTCCACATTTCTGAAGCATGACGTAATGGGGGGGTGTTATCTCTTTTGTCGAAAATCAGCCGTTTTTGCTCGAACATTAAATGCCTCCAAATGGTATTTAATTAACTTCCCGAGCCCCTGGAACCATGAAAATCACTTTAAACATGCTAATTTTAGCTCTAACACTGATGATCCACCTACAAATGTGAATTGACGTTCAAAAATAAAACATTTGAAAACGGACCATTTTCCACATTTCTGAAGCATGACGTAATGGGGGGGTGTTATCTCTTTTGTCGAAAATCAGCCGTTTTTGCTCCAACATTAATTGCCTCCAAATGGTATTTATTTCACTTCCCGAGCCCCTGGAAGCATGAAAATCACTTTAAACATGCTAATTTTAGCTCTAACACTGATGATCCACCTACAAATGTGAACTGACGTTCAAAAATAAAACATTTGAAAACGGACCATTTTCCACATTTCTGAAGCATGACGTAATGGGGGGGTGTTATCTCTTTTGTCGAAAATCAGCCGTTTTTGCTCGAACATTAAATGCCTCCAAATGGTATTTATTTCACTTCCCGAGCCCCTGGAAGCATGAAAATCACTTTAAACATGCTAATTTTAGCTCTAACACTGATGATCCACCTACAAATGTGAACTGAAGTTCAAAAATAAAACAGTTGAAAACGGACCATTTTCCACATTTCTGAAGCATGACGTAATGGGGGGTGTTATCTCTTTTGTCGAAAATCAGCCGTTTTTGCTCGAACATTAAATGCCTCCAAATGGTATTTAATTAACTTCCAGAGTCCCTGGAAGCATGAAAATCACTTTAAACATGCTAATTTTAGCTCTAACACTGATGATCCACCTACAAATGTGAACTGACGTTCAAAAATAAAACATTTGAAAACGGACCATTTTCCACATTTCTGAAGCATGACGTAATGGGGGGTGTTATCTCTTTTGTCGAAAATCAGCCGTTTTTGCTCGAACATTAAATGCCTCCAAATGGTATTTAATTAACTTCCCGGGGTGAAGAAACTCTTTTTGAGAACTCAGAGTGAGTAAATTGGCCATTTTCATGCACTTTTAACCATTCCATAAATCTTGTGTTTTGGGCCCCTGGAAGCATGAAAATCACTTTAAACATGCTAATTTTAGCTCTAACACTGATGATCCACCTACAAATGTGAACTGACGTTCAAAAATAAAACATTTGAAAACGGACCATTTTCCACATTTCTGAAGCATGACGTAATGGGGGGGTGTTATCTCTTTCGTCGAAAATCAGCCGTTTTTGCTCGAACATTAAATGCCTCCAAATGGTATTTAATTAACTTCCCGAGCCCCTGGAAGCATGAAAATCACTTTAAACATGCTAATTTTAGCTCTAACACTGATGATCCACCTACAAATGTGAACTGACGTTCAAAAATAAAACATTTGAAAACGGACCATTTTCCACATTTCTGAAGCATGACGTAATGGGGGGGGTGTTATCTCTTTTGTCGAAAATCAGCCGTTTTTGCTCGAACATTAAATGCCTCCAAATGGTATTTAATTAACTTCCCGAGCCCCTGGAAGCATGAAAATCACTTTAAACATGCTAATTTTAGCTCTAACACTGATGATCCACCTACAAATGTGAACTGACGTTCAAAAATAAAACATTTGAAAACGGACCATTTTCCACATTTCTGAAGCATGACGTAATGGGGGGGTGTTATCTCTTTTGTCGAAAATCAGCCGTTTTTGCTCGAACATTAAATGCCTCCAAATGGTATTTAATTAACTTCCCGAGCCCCTGGAAGCATGAAAATCACTTTAAACATGCTAATTTTAGCTCTAACACTGATGATCCACCTACAAATGTGAACTGACGTTCAAAAATAAAACATTTGAAAACGGACCATTTTCCACATTTCTGAAGCATGACGTAATGGGGGGGTGTTATCTCTTTTGTCGAAAATCAGCCGTTTTTTCTCGAACATTAAATGCCTCCAAATGGTATTTAATTAACTTCCCGAGCCCCTGGAAGCATGAAAATCACTTTAAACATGCTAATTTTAGCTCTAACACTGATGATCCACCTACAAATGTGAACTGACGTTCAAAAATAAAACATTTGAAAACGGACCATTTTCCACATTTCTGAAGCATGACGTAATGGGGGGGTGTTATCTCTTTTGTCGAAAATCAGCCGTTTTTGCTCGAACATTAAATGCCTCCAAATGGTATTTATTTCACTTCCCGAGCCCCTGGAAGCATGAAAATCACTTTAAACATGCTAATTTTAGCTCTTACACTGATGATCCACCTACAAATGTGAACTGACGTTCAAAAATAAAACATTTGAAAACGGACCATTTTCCACATTTCTGAAGCATGACGTAATGGGGGGGTGTTATCTCTTTTGTCGAAAATCAGCCGTTTTTGCTCGAACATTAAATGCCTCCAAATGGTATTTAATTAACTTCCCGAGCCCCTGGAAGCATGAAAATCACTTTAAACATGCTAATTTTAGCTCTAACACTGATGATCCACCTACAAATGTGAACTGACGTTCAAAAATAAAACATTTGAAAACGGACCATTTTCCACATTTCTGAAGCATGACGTAATGGGGGTTGTTATCTCTTTTGTCGAAAATCAGCCGTTTTTGCTCGAACATTAAATGCCTCCAAATGGTATTTAATTAACTTCCCGAGCCCCTGGAAGCATGAAAATCACTTTAAACATGCTAATTTTAGCTCTAACACTGATGATCCACCTACAAATGTGAACTGAAGTTCAAAAATAAAACATTTGAAAACGGACCATTTTCCACATTTCTGAAGCATGACGTAATGGGGGGGTGTTATCTCTTTTGTCGAAAATCAGCCGTTTTTGCTCGAACATTAAATGCCTCCAAATGGTATTTAATTAACTTCCCGAGCCCCTGGAAGCATGAAAATCACTTTAAACTGCTAATTTTAGCTCTAACACTGATGATCCACCTACAAATGTGAACTGACGTTCAAAAATAAAACATTTGAAAACGGACCATTTTCCACATTTCTGAAGCATGACGTAATGGGGGGGTGTTATCTCTTTTGTCGAAAATCAGCCGTTTTTGCTCGAACATTAAATGCCTCCAAATGGTATTTAATTAACTTCCCGGGGTGAAGAAACCCTTTTTGAGAACTCAGAGTGAGTAAATTGGCCATTTTCATGCACTTTTAACCATTCCATAAATCTTGTGTTTTGGGCCCCTGGAAGCATGAAAATCACTTTAAACATGCTAATTTTAGCTCTAACACTGATGATCCACCTACAAATGTGAACTGACGTTCAAAAATAAAACATTTGAAAACGGACCATTTTCCACATTTCTGAAGCATGACGTAATGGGGGGGTGTTATCTCTTTTGTCGAAAATCAGCCGTTTTTGCTCGAACATTAAATGCCTCCAAATGGTATTTATTTCACTTCCCGAGCCCCTGGAAGCATGAAAATCACTTTAAACATGCTAATTTTAGCTCTAACACTGATGATCCACCTACAAATGTGAACTGACGTTCAAAAATAAAACATTTGAAAACGGACCATTTTCCACATTTCTGAAGCATGACGTAATGGGGGGGTGTTATCTCTTTTGTCGAAAATCAGCCGTTTTTGCTCGAACATTAAATGCCTCCAAATGGTATTTATTTCACTTCCCGAGCCCCTGGAAGCATGAAAATCACTTTAAACATGCTAATTTTAGCTCTAACACTGATGATCCACCTACAAATGTGAACTGACGTTCAAAAATAAAACATTTGAAAACGGACCATTTTCCACATTTCTGAAGCATGACGTAATGGGGGGGTGTTATCTCTTTTGTCGAAAATCAGCCGTTTTTGCTCGAACATTAAATGCCTCCAAATGGTATTTAATTAACTTCCCGGGGTGAAGAAACCCTTTTTGAGAACTCAGAGTGAGTAAATTGGCCATTTTCATGCACTTTTAACCATTCCATAAATCTTGTGTTTTGGGCCCCTGGAAGCATGAAAATCACTTTAAACATGCTAATTTTAGCTCTAACACTGATGATCCACCTACAAATGTGAACTGACGTTCAAAAATAAAACATTTGAAAACGGACCATTTTCCACATTTCTGAAGCATGACGTAATAGGGGGGTGTTATCTCTTTTGTCGAAAATCAGCCATTTTTGCTCGAACATTAAATGCCTCCAAATGGTATTTAATTAACTTCCCGAGCCCCTGGAAGCATGAAAATCACTTTAAACATGCTAATTTTAGCTCTAACACTGATGATCCACCTACAAATGTGAACTGACGTTCAAAAATAAAACATTTGAAAACGGACCATTTTCCACATTTCTGATGCATGACGTAATGGGGGGGTGTTATCTCTTTTGTCGAAAATCAGCCGTTTTTGCTCGAACATTAAATGCCTCCAAATGGTATTTATTTCACTTCCCGAGCCCCTGGAAGCATGAAAATCACTTTAAACATGCTAATTTTAGCTCTAACACTGATGATCCACCTACAAATGTGAACTGACGTTCAAAAATAAAACATTTGAAAACGGACCATTTTCCACATTTCTGAAGCATGACGTAATGGGGGGGTGTTATCTCTTTTGTCGAAAATCAGCCGTTTTTGCTCGAACATTAAATGCCTCCAAATGGTATTTAATTAACTTCCCGAGCCCCTGGAAGCATGAAAATCACTTTACACATGCTAATTTTAGCTCTAACACTGATGATCCACCTACAAATGTGAACTGACGTTCAAAAATAAAACATTTGAAACTGGACCATTTTCCACATTTCTGAAGCATGACGTAATGGGGGGTGTTATCTCTTTTGTCGAAAATCAGCCGTTTTTGCTCGAACATTAAATGCCTCCAAATGGTATTTAATTAACTTCCCGAGCCCCTGGAAGCATGAAAATCACTTTAAACATGCTAATTTTAGCTCTAACACTGATGATCCACCTACAAATGTGAACTGACGTTCAAAAATAAAACATTTGAAAACGGACCATTTTCCACATTTCTGAAGCATGACGTAATGGGGGAGTGTTATCTCTTTTGTCGAAAATCAGCCGTTTTTGCTCGAACATTAAATGCCTCCAAATGGTATTTAATTAACTTCCCGAGCCGCTGGAAGCATGAAAATCACTTTAAACATGCTAATTTTAGCTCTAACACTGATGATCCACCTACAAATGTGAACTGACGTTCAAAAATAAAACATTTGAAAACGGACCATTTTCCACATTTCTGAAGCATGACGTAATGCGGGGTGTTATCTCTTTTGTCGAAAATCAGCCGTTTTTGCTCGAACATTAAATGCCTCCAAATGGTATTTAATTAACTTCCCGGGGTGAAGAAACCCTTTTTGAGAACTCAGAGTGAGTAAATTGGCCATTTTCATGCACTTTTAACCATTCCATAAATCTTGTGTTTTGGGCCCCTGGAAGCATGAAAATCACTTTAAACATGCTAATTTTAGCTCTAACACTGATGATCCACCTACAAATGTGAACTGACGTTCAAAAATAAAACATTTGAAAACGGACCATTTTCCACATTTCTGAAGCATGACGTAATGGGGGGGTGTTATCTCTTTTGTCGAAAATCAGCCGTTTTTGCTCGAACATTAAATGCCTCCAAATGGTATTTAATTAACTTCCCGAGCCCCTGGAAGCATGAAAATCACTTTAAACATGCTAATTTTAGCTCTAACACTGATGATCCACCTACAAATGTGAACTGACGTTCAAAAATAAAACATTTGAAAACGGACCATTTTCCACATTTCTGAAGCATGACGTAATGGGGGGGTGTTATCTCTTTTGTCGAAAATCAGCCGTTTTTGCTCGAACATTAAATGCCTCCAAATGGTATTTAATTAACTTCCCGAGCCCCTGGAAGCATGAAAATCACTTTAAACATGCTAATTTTAGCTCTAACACTGATGATCCACCTACAAATGTGAACTGACGTTCAAAAATAAAACATTTGAAAACGGACCATTTTCCACATTTCTGAAGCATGACGTAATGGGGGGGTGTTATCTCTTTTGTCGAAAATCACCCGTTTTTGCTCGAACATTAAATGCCTCCAAATGGTATTTAATTAACTTCCCGAGCCCCTGGAAGCATGAAAATCACTTTAAACATGCTAATTTTAGCTCTAACACTGATGATCCACCTACAAATGTGAACTGACGTTTAAAAATAAAACATTTGAAAACGGACCATTTTCCACATTTCTGAAGCATGACGTAATGGAGGGGTGTTATCTCTTTTGTCGAAAATCAGCCGTTTTTGCTCGAACATTAAATGCCTCCAAATGGTATTTATTTCACTTCCCGAGCCCCTGGAAGCATGAAAATCACTTTAAACATGCTAATTTTAGCTCTAACACTGATGATCCACCTACAAATGTGAACTGACGTTCAAAAATAAAACATTTGAAAACGGACCATTTTCCACATTTCTGAAGCATGACGTAATGGGGGGTGTTATCTCTTTTGTCGAAAATCAGCCGTTTTTGCTCGAACATTAAATGCCTCCAAATGGTATTTAATTAACTTCCCGAGCCCCTGGAAGCATGAAAATCACTTTAAACATGCTAATTTTAGCTCTAACACTGATGATCCACCTACAAATGTGAACTGACGTTCAAAAATAAAACATTTGAAAACGGACCATTTTCCACATTTCTGAAGCATGACGTAATGGGGGTTGTTATCTCTTTTGTCGAAAATCAGCCGTTTTTGCTCGAACATTAAATGCCTCCAAATTGTATTTAATTAACTTCCCGAGCCCCTGGAAGCATGAAAATCACTTTAAACATGCTAATTTTAGCTCTAACACTGATGATCCACCTACAAATGTGAACTGAAGTTCAAAAATAAAACATTTGAAAACGGACCATTTTCCACATTTCAGAAGCATGACGTAATGGGGGGGTGTTATCTCTTTTGTCGAAAATCAGCCGTTTTTGCTCGAACATTAAATGCCTCCAAATGGTATTTAATTAACTTCCCGAGCCCCTGGAAGCATGAAAATCACTTTAAACATGCTAATTTTAGCTCTAACACTGATGATCCACCTACAAATGTGAACTGACGTTCAAAAATAAAACATTTGAAAACGGACCATTTTCCACATTTCTGAAGCATGACGTAATGGGGGGGTGTTATCTCTTTTGTCGAAAATCAGCCGTTTTTGCTCGAACATTAAATGCCTCCAAATGGTATTTAATTAACTTCCCGGGGTGAAGAAACCCTTTTTGAGAACTCAGAGTGAGTAAATTGGCCATTTTCATGCACTTTTAACCATTCCATAAATCTTGTGTTTTGGGCCCCTGGAAGCATGAAAATCACTTTAAACATGCTAATTTTAGCTCTAACACTGATGATCCACCTACAAATGTGAACTGACGTTCAAAAATAAAACATTTGAAAACGGACCATTTTCCACATTTCTGAAGCATGACGTAATGGGGGGGTGTTATCTCTTTTGTCGAAAATCAGCCGTTTTTGCTCGAACATTAAATGCCTCCAAATGGTATTTATTTCACTTCCCGAGCCCCTGGAAGCATGAAAATCACTTTAAACATGCTAATTTTAGCTCTAACACTGATGATCCACCTACAAATGTGAACTGACGTTCAAAAATAAAACATTTGAAAACGGACCATTTTCCACATTTCTGAAGCATGACGTAATGGGGGGGTGTTATCTCTTTTGTCGAAAATCAGCCGTTTTTGCTCGAACATTAAATGCCTCCAAATGGTATTTATTTCACTTCCCGAGCCCCTGGAAGCATGAAAATCACTTTAAACATGCTAATTTTAGCTCTAACACTGATGATCCACCTACAAATGTGAACTGACGTTCAAAAATAAAACATTTGAAAACGGACCATTTTCCACATTTCTGAAGCATGACGTAATGGGGGGGTGTTATCTCTTTTGTCGAAAATCAGCCGTTTTTGCTCGAACATTAAATGCCTCCAAATGGTATTTATTTCACTTCCCGAGCCCCTGGAAGCATGAAAATCACTTTAAACATGCTAATTTTAGCTCTAACACTGATGATCCACCTACAAATGTGAACTGACGTTCAAAAATAAAACATTTGAAAACGGACCATTTTCCACATTTCTGAAGCATGACGTAATGGGGGGGTGTTATCTCTTTTGTCGAAAATCAGCCGTTTTTGCTCGAACATTAAATGCCTCCAAATGGTATTTATTTCACTTCCCGAGCCCCTGGAAGCATGAAAATCACTTTAAACATGCTAATTTTAGCTCTAACACTGATGATCCACCTACAAATGTGAACTGACGTTCAAAAATAAAACATTTGAAAACGGACCATTTTCCACATTTCTGAAGCATGACGTAATGGGGGGGTGTTATCTCTTTTGTCGAAAATCAGCCGTTTTTGCTCGAACATTAAATGCCTCCAAATGGTATTTAATTAACTTCCCGGGGTGAAGAAACCCTTTTTGAGAACTCAGAGTGAGTAAATTGGCCATTTTCATGCACTTTTAACCATTCCATAAATCTTGTGTTTTGGGCCCCTGGAAGCATGAAAATCACTTTAAACATGCTAATTTTAGCTCTAACACTGATGATCCACCTACAAATGTGAACTGACGTTCAAAAATAAAACATTTGAAAACGGACCATTTTCCACATTTCTGAAGCATGACGTAATAGGGGGGTGTTATCTCTTTTGTCGAAAATCAGCCATTTTTGCTCGAACATTAAATGCCTCCAAATGGTATTTAATTAACTTCCCGAGCCCCTGGAAGCATGAAAATCACTTTAAACATGCTAATTTTAGCTCTAACACTGATGATCCACCTACAAATGTGAACTGACGTTCAAAAATAAAACATTTGAAAACGGACCATTTTCCACATTTCTGATGCATGACGTAATGGGGGGGTGTTATCTCTTTTGTCGAAAATCAGCCGTTTTTGCTCGAACATTAAATGCCTCCAAATGGTATTTATTTCACTTCCCGAGCCCCTGGAAGCATGAAAATCACTTTAAACATGCTAATTTTAGCTCTAACACTGATGATCCACCTACAAATGTGAACTGACGTTCAAAAATAAAACATTTGAAAACGGACCATTTTCCACATTTCTGAAGCATGACGTAATGGGGGGGTGTTATCTCTTTTGTCGAAAATCAGCCGTTTTTGCTCGAACATTAAATGCCTCCAAATGGTATTTAATTAACTTCCCGAGCCCCTGGAAGCATGAAAATCACTTTAAACATGCTAATTTTAGCTCTAACACTGATGATCCACCTACAAATGTGAACTGACGTTCAAAAATAAAACATTTGAAACTGGACCATTTTCCACATTTCTGAAGCATGACGTAATGGGGGGTGTTATCTCTTTTGTCGAAAATCAGCCGTTTTTGCTCGAACATTAAATGCCTCCAAATGGTATTTAATTAACTTCCCGAGCCCCTGGAAGCATGAAAATCACTTTAAACATGCTAATTTTAGCTCTAACACTGATGATCCACCTACAAATGTGAACTGACGTTCAAAAATAAAACATTTGAAAATGGACCATTTTCCACATTTCTGAAGCATGACGTAATGGGGGAGTGTTATCTCTTTTGTCGAAAATCAGCCGTTTTTGCTCGAACATTAAATGCCTCCAAATGGTATTTAATTAACTTCCCGAGCCGCTGGAAGCATGAAAATCACTTTAAACATGCTAATTTTAGCTCTAACACTGATGATCCACCTACAAATGTGAACTGACGTTCAAAAATAAAACATTTGAAAACGGACCATTTTCCACATTTCTGAAGCATGACGTAATGCGGGGTGTTATCTCTTTTGTCGAAAATCAGCCGTTTTTGCTCGAACATTAAATGCCTCCAAATGGTATTTAATTAACTTCCCGGGGTGAAGAAACCCTTTTTGAGAACTCAGAGTGAGTAAATTGGCCATTTTCATGCACTTTTAACCATTCCATAAATCTTGTGTTTTGGGCCCCTGGAAGCATGAAAATCACTTTAAACATGCTAATTTTAGCTCTAACACTGATGATCCACCTACAAATGTGAACTGACGTTCAAAAATAAAACATTTGAAAACGGACCATTTTCCACATTTCTGAAGCATGACGTAATGGGGGGGTGTTATCTCTTTTGTCGAAAATCAGCCGTTTTTGCTCGAACATTAAATGCCTCCAAATGGTATTTAATTAACTTCCCGAGCCCCTGGAAGCATGAAAATCACTTTAAACATGCTAATTTTAGCTCTAACACTGATGATCCACCTACAAATGTGAACTGACGTTCAAAAATAAAACATTTGAAAACGGACCATTTTCCACATTTCTGAAGCATGACGTAATGGGGGGGTGTTATCTCTTTTGTCGAAAATCAGCCGTTTTTGCTCGAACATTAAATGCCTCCAAATGGTATTTAATTACCTTCCCGAGCCCCTGGAAGCATGAAAATCACTTTAAACATGCTAATTTTAGCTCTAACACTGATGATCCACCTACAAATGTGAACTGACGTTCAAAAATAAAACATTTGAAAACGGACCATTTTCCACATTTCTGAAGCATGACGTAATGGGGGGGTGTTATCTCTTTTGTCGAAAATCACCCGTTTTTGCTCGAACATTAAATGCCTCCAAATGGTATTTAATTAACTTCCCGAGCCCCTGGAAGCATGAAAATCACTTTAAACATGCTAATTTTAGCTCTAACACTGATGATCCACCTACAAATGTGAACTGACGTTTAAAAATAAAACATTTGAAAACGGACCATTTTCCACATTTCTGAAGCATGACGTAATGGAGGGGTGTTATCTCTTTTGTCGAAAATCAGCCGTTTTTGCTCGAACATTAAATGCCTCCAAATGGTATTTATTTCACTTCCCGAGCCCCTGGAAGCATGAAAATCACTTTAAACATGCTAATTTTAGCTCTAACACTGATGATCCACCTACAAATGTGAACTGACGTTCAAAAATAAAACATTTGAAAACGGACCATTTTCCACATTTCTGAAGCATGACGTAATGGGGGGGGTGTTATCTCTTTTGTCGAAAATCAGCCGTTTTTGCTCGAACATTAAATGCCTCCAAATGGTATTTAATTAACTTCCCGAGCCCCTGGAAGCATGAAAATCACTTTAAACATGCTAATTTTAGCTCTAACACTGATGATCCACCTACAAATGTGAACTGACGTTCAAAAATAAAACATTTGAAAACGGACCATTTTCCACATTTCTGAAGCATGACGTAATGGGGGTTGTTATCTCTTTTGTCGAAAATCAGCCGTTTTTGCTCGAACATTAAATGCCTCCAAATTGTATTTAATTAACTTCCCGAGCCCCTGGAAGCATGAAAATCACTTTAAACATGCTAATTTTAGCTCTAACACTGATGATCCACCTACAAATGTGAACTGAAGTTCAAAAATAAAACATTTGAAAACGGACCATTTTCCACATTTCAGAAGCATGACGTAATGGGGGGGTGTTATCTCTTTTGTCGAAAATCAGCCGTTTTTGCTCGAACATTAAATGCCTCCAAATGGTATTTAATTAACTTCCCGAGCCCCTGGAAGCATGAAAATCACTTTAAACATGCTAATTTTAGCTCTAACACTGATGATCCACCTACAAATGTGAACTGACGTTCAAAAATAAAACATTTGAAAACGGACCATTTTCCACATTTCTGAAGCATGACGTAATGGGGGGGTGTTATCTCTTTTGTCGAAAATCAGCCGTTTTTGCTCGAACATTAAATGCCTCCAAATGGTATTTAATTAACTTCCCGGGGTGAAGAAACCCTTTTTGAGAACTCAGAGTGAGTAAATTGGCCATTTTCATGCACTTTTAACCATTCCATAAATCTTGTGTTTTGGGCCCCTGGAAGCATGAAAATCACTTTAAACATGCTAATTTTAGCTCTAACACTGATGATCCACCTACAAATGTGAACTGACGTTCAAAAATAAAACATTTGAAAACGGACCATTTTCCACATTTCTGAAGCATGACGTAATGGGGGGGTGTTATCTCTTTTGTCGAAAATCAGCCGTTTTTGCTCGAACATTAAATGCCTCCAAATGGTATTTATTTCACTTCCCGAGCCCCTGGAAGCATGAAAATCACTTTAAACATGCTAATTTTAGCTCTAACACTGATGATCCACCTACAAATGTGAACTGACGTTCAAAAATAAAACATTTGAAAACGGACCATTTTCCACATTTCTGAAGCATGACGTAATGGGGGGGTGTTATCTCTTTTGTCGAAAATCAGCCGTTTTTGCTCGAACATTAAATGCCTCCAAATGGTATTTATTTCACTTCCCGAGCCCCTGGAAGCATGAAAATCACTTTAAACATGCTAATTTTAGCTCTAACACTGATGATCCACCTACAAATGTGAACTGACGTTCAAAAATAAAACATTTGAAAACGGACCATTTTCCACATTTCTGAAGCATGACGTAATGGGGGGGTGTTATCTCATTTGTCGAAAATCAGCCGTTTTTGCTCGAACATTAAATGCCTCCAAATGGTATTTAATTAACTTCCCGAGCCCCTGGAAGCATGAAAATCACTTTAAACATGCTAATTTTAGCTCTAACACTGATGATCCACCTACAAATGTGAACTGACGTTCAAAAATAAAACATTTGAAAACGGACCATTTTCCACATTTCTGAAGCATGACGTAATGGGGGGGGTGTTATCTCTTTTGTCGAAAATCAGCCGTTTTTGCTCGAACATTAAATGCCTCCAAATGGTATTTAATTAACTTCCCGAGCCCCTGGAAGCATGAAAATCACTTTAAACATGCTAATTTTAGCTCTAATACTGATGATCCACCTACAAATGTGAACTGACGTTCAAAAATAAAACATTTGAAAACGGACCATTTTCCACATTTCTGAAGCATGACGTAATGGGGGGGTGTTATCTCTTTTGTCGAAAATCAGCCGTTTTTGCTCGAACATTAAATGCCTCCAAATGGTATTTAATTAACTTCCCGAGCCCCTGGAAGCATGAAAATCACTTTCAACATGCTAATTTTAGCTCTAACACTGATGATCCACCTACAAATGTGAACTGACGTTCAAAAATAAAACATTTGAAAACGGACCATTTTCCACATTTCTGAAGCATGACGTAATGGGGGGGTGTTATCTCTTTTGTCGAAAATCAGCTGTTTTTGCTCGAACATTAAATGCCTCCAAATGGTATTTAATTAACTTCCCGGGGTGAAGAAACCCTTTTTGAGAACTCAGAGTGAGTAAATTGGCCATTTTCATGCACTTTTAACCATTCCATAAATCTTGTGTTTTGGGCCCCTGGAAGCATGAAAATCACTTTAAACGTGCTAATTTTAACTCTAACACTGATGATCCACCTACAAATGTGAACTGACGTTCAAAAATAAAACATTTGAAAACGGACCATTTTCCACATTTCTGAAGCATGACGTAATGGGGGGGTGTTATCTCTTTTGTCGAAAATCAGCCGTTTTTGCTCGAACATTAAATGCCTCCAAATGGTATTTAATTAACTTCCCGAGCCCCTGGAAGCATGAAAATCACTTTAAACATGCTAATTTTAGCTCTAACACTGATGATCCACCTACAAATGTGAACTGACGTTCAAAAATAAAACATTTGAAAACGGACCATTTTCCACATTTCTGAAGCATGACGTAATGGGGGGGTGTTATCTCTTTTGTCGAAAATCAGCCGTTTTTGCTCCAACATTAATTGCCTCCAAATGGTATTTATTTCACTTCCCGAGCCCCTGGAAGCATGAAAATCACTTTAAACATGCTAATTTTAGCTCTAACACTGATGATCCACCTACAAATGTGAACTGACGTTCAAAAATAAAACATTTGAAAACGGACCATTTTCCACATTTCTGAAGCATGACGTAATGGGGGGGTGTTATCTCTTTTGTCGAAAATCAGCTGTTTTTGCTCGAACATTAAATGCCTCCAAATGGTATTTATTTCACTTCCCGAGCCCCTGGAAGCATGAAAATCACTTTAAACATGCTAATTTTAGCTCTAACACTGATGATCCACCTACAAATGTGAACTGACGTTCAAAAATAAAACATTTGAAAACGGACCATTTTCCACATTTCTGAAGCATGACGTAATGGGGGGGTGTTATCTCTTTTGTCGAAAATCAGCCGTTTTTGCTCGAACATTAAATGCCTCCAAATGGTATTTAATTAACTTCCCGAGTCCCTGGAAGCATGAAAATCACTTTAAACATGCTAATTTTAGCTCTAACACTGATGATCCACCTACAAATGTGAACTGAAGTTCAAAAATAAAACATTTGAAAACGGACCATTTTCCACATTTCTGAAGCATGAGGTAATGGGGGGGTGTTATCTCTTTTGTCGAAAATCAGCCCATTTTGCTCGAACATTAAATGCCTCCAAATGGTATTTAATTAACTTCCCGAGCCCCTGGAAGCATGAAAATCACTTTAAACATGCTAATTTTAGCTCTAACACTGATGATCCACCTACAAATGTGAACTGACGTTCAAAAATAAAACATTTGAAAACGGACCATTTTCCATATTTCTGAAGCATGACGTAATGGGGGGGTGTTATCTCTTTTGTCGAAAATCAGCCGTTTTTGCTCGAACATTAAATGCCTCCAAATGGTAGTTATTTCACTTCCCGAGCCCCTGGAAGCATGAAAATCACTTTAAACATGCTAATTTTAGCTCTAACACTGATGATCCACCTACAAATGTGAACTGACGTTCAAAAATAAAACATTTGAAAACGGACCATTTTCCACATTTCTGAAGCATGACGTAATGGGGGGGGTGTTATCTCTTTTGTCGAAAATCAGCCGTTTTTGCTCGAACATTAAATGCCTCCAAATGGTATTTAATTAACTTCCCGAGCCCCTGGACGCATGAAAATCACTTTAAACATGCTAATTTTAGCTCTAACACTGATGATCCACCTACAAATGTGAACTGACGTTCAAAAATAAAACATTTGAAAACGGACCATTTTCCACATTTCTGAAGCATGACGTAATGGGGGGGTGTTATCTCTTTTGTCGAAAATCAGCTGTTTTTGCTCGAACATTAAATGCCTCCAAATGGTATTTAATTAACTTCCCGAGCCCCTGGAAGCATGAAAATCACTTTAAACATGCTAATTTTAGCTCTAACACTGATGATCCACCTACAAATGTGAACTGACGTTCAAAAATAAAACATTTGAAAACGGACCATTTTCCACATTTCTGAAGCATGACGTAATGGGGGGGTGTTATCTCTTTTGTCGAAAATCAGCCGTTTTTGCTCGAACATTAAATGCCTCCAAATGGTATTTAATTAACTTCCCGGGGTGAAGAAACCCTTTTTGAGAACTCAGAGTGAGTAAATTGGCCATTTTCATGCACTTTTAACCATTCCATAAATCTTGTGTTTTGGGCCCCTGGAAGCATGAAAATCACTTTAAACATGCTAATTTTAGCTCTAACACTGATGATCCACCTACAAATGTGAACGGACGTTCAAAAATAAAACATTTGAAAACGGACCATTTTCCACATTTCTGAAGCATGACGTAATGGGGGGGTGTTATCTCTTTTGTCGAAAATCAGCCGTTTTTGCTCGAACATTAAATGCCTCCAAATGGTATTTATTTCACTTCCCGAGCCCCTGGAAGCATGAAAATCACTTTAAACATGCTAATTTTAGCTCTAACACTGATGATCCACCTACAAATGTGAACTGACGTTCAAAAATAAAACATTTGAAAACGGACCATTTTCCACATTTCTGAAGCATGACGTAATGGGGGGGGTGTTATCTCTTTTGTCGAAAATCAGCCGTTTTTGCTCGAACATTAAATGCCTCCAAATGGTATTTATTTCACTTCCTGAGCCCCTGGAAGCATGAAAATCACTTTAAACATGCTAATTTTAGCTCTAACACTGATGATCCACCTACAAATGTGAACTGACGTTCAAAAATAAAACATTTGAAAACGGACCATTTTCCACATTTCTGAAGCATGACGTAATGGGGGGGTGTTATCTCTTTTGTCGAAAATCAGCCGTTTTTGCTCGAACATTAAATGCCTCCAAATGGTATTTAATTAACTTCCCGAGCCCCTGGAAGCATGAAAATCACTTTAAACATGCTAATTTTAGCTCTAACACTGATGATCCACCTACAAATGTGAACTGACGTTCAAAAATAAAACATTTGAAAACGGACCATTTTCCACATTTCTGAAGCATGACGTAATGGGGGGGTGTTATCTCTTTTGTCGAAAATCAGCCGTTTTTGCTCGAACATTAAATGCCTCCAAATGGTATTTAATTAACTTCCCGAGCCCTTGGAAGCATGAAAATCACTTTAAACATGCTAATTTTAGCTCTAACACTGATGATCCACCTACAAATGTGAACTGACGTTCAAAAATAAAACATTTGAAAACGGACCATTTTCCATATTTCTGAAGCATGACGTAATGGGGGGGTGTTATCTCTTTTGTCGAAAATCAGCCGTTTTTGCTCGAACATTAAATGCCTCCAAATGGTATTTAATTAACTTCCCGAGCCCCTGGAAGCATGAAAATCACTTTAAACATGCAAATTTTAGCTCTAACACTGATGATCCACCTACAAATGTGAACTGACGTTCAAAAATAAAACATTTGAAAACGGACCATTTTCCACATTTCTGAAGCATGACGTAATGGGGGGGTGTTATCTCTTTTGTCGAAAATCAGCTGTTTTTGCTCGAACATTAAATGCCTCCAAATGGTATTTAATTAACTTCCCGGGGTGAAGAAACCGTTTTTGAGAACTCAGAGTGAGTAAATTGGCCATTTTCATGCACTTTTAACCATTCCATAAATCTTGTGTTTTGGGCCCCTGGAAGCATGAAAATCACTTTAAACGTGCTAATTTTAGCTCTAACACTGATGATCCACCTACAAATGTGAACTGACGTTCAAAAATAAAACATTTGAAAACGGACCATTTTCCACATTTCTGAAGCATGACGTAATGGGGGGGTGTTATCTCTTTTGTCGAAAATCAGCCGTTTTTGCTCGAACATTAAATGCCTCCAAATGGTATTTAATTAACTTCCCGAGCCCCTGGAAGCATGAAAATCACTTTAAACATGCTAATTTTAGCTCTAACACTGATGATCCACCTACAAATATGAACTGACGTTAAAAAATAAAACATTTGAAAACGGACCATTTTCCACATTTCTGAAGCATGACGTAATGGGGGGGTGTTATCTCTTTTGTCGAAAATCAGCCGTTTTTGCTCCAACATTAAATGCCTCCAAATGGTATTTATTTCACTTCCCGAGCCCCTGGAAGCATGAAAATCACTTTAAACATGCTAATTTTAGCTCTAACACTGATGATCCACCTACAAATGTGAACTGACGTTCAAAAATAAAACATTTGAAAACGGACCATTTTCCACATTTCTGAAGCATGACGTAATGGGGGGGTGTTATCTCTTTTGTCGAAAATCAGCCGTTTTTGCTCGAACATTAAATGCCTCCAAATGGTATTTATTTCACTTCCCGAGCCCCTGGAAGCATGAAAATCACTTTAAACATGCTAATTTTAGCTCTAACACTGATGATCCACCTACAAATGTGAACTGACGTTCAAAAATAAAACATTTGAAAACGGACCATTTTCCACATTTCTGAAGCATGACGTAATGGGGGGGTGTTATCTCTTTTGTCGAAAATCAGCCGTTTTTGCTCGAACATTAAATGCCTCCAAATGGTATTTAATTAACTTCCCGAGTCCCTGGAAGCATGAAAATCACTTTAAACATGCTAATTTTAGCTCTAACACTGATGATCCACCTACAAATGTGAACTGAAGTTCAAAAATAAAACATTTGAAAACGGACCATTTTCCACATTTCTGAAGCATGAGGTAATGGGGGGGTGTTATGTCTTTTGTCGAAAATCAGCCGATTTTGCTCGAACATTAAATGCCTCCAAATGGTATTTAATTAACTTCCCGAGCCCCTGGAAGCATGAAAATCACTTTAAACATGCTAATTTTAGCTCTAACACTGATGATCCACCTACAAATGTGAACTGACGTTCAAAAATAAAACATTTGAAAACGGACCATTTTCCATATTTCTGAAGCATGACGTAATGGGGGGGTGTTATCTCTTTTGTCGAAAATCAGCCGTTTTTGCTCGAACATTAAATGCCTCCAAATGGTATTTAATTAACTTTCCGAGCCCCTGGACGCATGAAAATCACTTTAAACATGCTAATTTTAGCTCTAACACTGATGATCCACCTACAAATGTGAACTGACGTTCAAAAATAAAACATTTGAAAACGGACCATTTTCCACATTTCTGAAGCATGACGTAATGGGGGGGTGTTATCTCTTTTGTCGAAAATCAGCCGTTTTTGCTCGAACATTAAATGCCTCCAAATGGTATTTAATTAACTTCCCGAGCCCCTGGAAGCATGAAAATCACTTTAAACATGCTAATTTTAGCTCTAACACTAATGATCCACCTACAAATGTGAACTGACATTCAAAAATAAAACATTTGAAAACGGACCATTTTCCACATTTCTGAAGCATGACGTAATGGGGGGGTGTTATCTCTTTTGTCGAAAATCAGCCGTTTTTGCTCGAACATTAAATGCCTCCAAATGGTATTTAATTAACTTCCCGGGGTGAAGAAACCCTTTTTGAGAACTCAGAGTGAGTAAAGTGGCCATTTTCATGCACTTTTAACCATTCCATAAATCTTGTGTTTTGGGCCCCTGGAAGCATGAAAATCACTTTAAACATGCTAATTTTAGCTCTAACACTGATGATCCACCTACAAATGTGAACTGACGTTCAAAAATAAAACATTTGAAAACGGACCATTTTCCACATTTCTGAAGCATGACGTAATGGGGGTTGTTATCTCTTTTGTCGAAAATCAGCCGTTTTTGCTCGAACATTAAATGCCTCCAAATGGTATTTAATTAACTTCCCGAGCCCCTGGAAGCATGAAAATCACTTTAAACATGCTAATTTTAGCTCTAACACTGATGATCCACCTACAAATGTGAACTGAAGTTCAAAAATAAAACATTTGAAAACGGACCATTTTCCACATTTCTGAAGCATGACGTAATGGGGGGGTGTTATCTCTTTTGTCGAAAATCAGCCGTTTTTGCTCGAACATTAAATGCCTCCAAATGGTATTTAATTAACTTCCCGAGCCCCTGGAAGCATGAAAATCACTTTAAACTGCTAATTTTAGCTCTAACACTGATGATCCACCTACAAATGTGAACTGACGTTCAAAAATAAAACATTTGAAAACGGACCATTTTCCACATTTCTGAAGCATGACGTAATGGGGGGGTGTTATCTCTTTTGTCGAAAATCAGCCGTTTTTGCTCGAACATTAAATGCCTCCAAATGGTATTTAATTAACTTCCCGGGGTGAAGAAACCCTTTTTGAGAACTCAGAGTGAGTAAATTGGCCATTTTCATGCACTTTTAACCATTCCATAAATCTTGTGTTTTGGGCCCCTGGAAGCATGAAAATCACTTTAAACATGCTAATTTTAGCTCTAACACTGATGATCCACCTACAAATGTGAACTGACGTTCAAAAATAAAAAATTTGAAAACGGACCATTTTCCACATTTCTGAAGCATGACGTAATGGGGGGGTGTTATCTCTTTTGTCGAAAATCAGCCGTTTTTGCTCGAACATTAAATGCCTCCAAATGGTATTTATTTCACTTCCCGAGCCCCTGGAAGCATGAAAATCACTTTAAACATGCTAATTTTAGCTCTAACACTGATGATCCACCTACAAATGTGAACTGACGTTCAAAAATAAAACATTTGAAAACGGACCATTTTCCACATTTCTGAAGCATGACGCAATGGGGGGGTGTTATCTCTTTTGTCGAAAATCAGCCGTTTTTGCTCGAACATTAAATGCCTCCAAATGGTATTTATTTCACTTCCCGAGCCCCTGGAAGCATGAAAATCACTTTAAACATGCTAATTTTAGCTCTAACACTGATGATCCACCTACAAATGTGAACTGACGTTCAAAAATAAAACATTTGAAAACGGACCATTTTCCACATTTCTGAAGCATGACGTAATGGGGGGGGTGTTATCTCTTTTGTCGAAAATCAGCCGTTTTTGCTCGAACATTAAATGCCTCCAAATGGTATTTAATTAACTTCCCGAGCCCCTGGAAGCATGAAAATCACTTTAAACATGCTAATTTTAGCTCTAACACTGATGATCCACCTACAAATGTGAACTGACGTTCAAAAATAAAACATTTGAAAACGGACCATTTTCCACATTTCTGAAGCATGACGTAATGGGGGGGTGTTATCTCTTTTGTCGAAAATCAGCCGTTTTTGCTCGAACATTAAATGCCTCCAAATGGTATTTAATTAACTTCCCGAGCCCCTGGAAGCATGAAAATCACTTTAAACAAGCTAATTTTAGCTCTAACACTGATGATCCACCTACAAATGTGAACTGACGTTCAAAAATAAAACATTTGAAAACGGACCATTTTCCACATTTCTGAAGCATGACGTAATGGGGGGGTCTTATCTCTTTTGTCGAAAATCAGCCGTTTTTGCTCGAACATTAAATGCCTCCAAATGGTATTTAATTAACTTCCCGGGGTGAAGAAACCCTTTTTGAGAACTCAGAGTGAGTAAATTGGCCATTTTCATGCACTTTTAACCATTCCATAAATCTTGTGTTTTGGGCCCCTGGAAGCATGAAAATCACTTTAAACATGCTAATTTTAGCTCTAACACTGATGATCCACCTACAAATGTGAACTGACGTTCAAAAATAAAACATTTGAAAACGGACCATTTTCCACATTTCTGAAGCATGACGTAATAGGGGGGTGTTATCTCTTTTGTCGAAAATCAGCCGTTTTTGCTCGAACATTAAATGCCTCCAAATGGTATTTAATTAACTTCCCGAGCCCCTGGAAGCATGAAAATCACTTTAAACATGCTAATTTTAGCTCTAACACTGATGATCCACCTACAAATGTGAACTGACGTTCAAAAATAAAACATTTGAAAACGGACCATTTTCCCCATTTCTGATGCATGACGTAATGGGGGGGTGTTATCTCTTTTGTCGAAAATCAGCCGTTTTTGCTCGAACATTAAATGCCTCCAAATGGTATTTATTTCACTTCCCGAGCCCCTGGAAGCATGAAAATCACTTTAAACATGCTAATTTTAGCTCTAACACTGATGATCCACCTACAAATGTGAACTGACGTTCAAAAATAAAACATTTGAAAACGGACCATTTTCCACATTTCTGAAGCATGACGTAATGGGGGGGTGTTATCTCTTTTTTTGAAAATCAGCCGTTTTTGCTCGAACATTAAATACCTCCAAATGGTATTTAATTAACTTCCCGAGCCCCTGGAAGCATGAAAATCACTTTAAACATGCTAATTTTAGCTCTAACACTGATGATCCACCTACAAATGTGAACTGACGTTCAAAAATAAAACATTTGAAAACGGACCATTTTCCACATTTCTGAAGCATGACGTAATGGGGGTGTTATCTCTTTTGTCGAAAATCAGCCGTTTTTGCTCGAACATTAAATGCCTCCAAATGGTATTTAATTAACTTCCCGAGCCCCTGGAAGCATGAAAATCACTTTAAACATGCTAATTTTAGCTCTAACACTGATGATCCACCTACAAATGTGAACTGACGTTCAAAAATAAAACATTTGAAAACGGACCATTTTCCACATTTCTGAAGCATGACGTAATGGGGGAGTGTTATCTCTTTTGTCGAAAATCAGCCGTTTTTGCTCGAACATTAAATGCCTCCAAATGGTATTTAATTAACTTCCCGAGCCCCTGGAAGCATGAAAATCACTTTAAACATGCTAATTTTAGCTCTAACACTGATGATCCACCTACAAATGTGAACTGACGTTCAAAAATAAAACATTTGAAAACGGACCATTTTCCACATTTCTGAAGCATGACGTAATGGGGGGGTGTTATCTCTTTTGTCGAAAATCAGCCGTTTTTGCTCGAACATTAAATGCCTCCAAATGGTATTTAATTAACTTCCCGAGCCCCTGGAAGCATGAAAATCACTTTAAACATGCTAATTTTAGCTCTAACACTGATGATCCACCTACAAATGTGAACTGACGTTCAAAAATAAAACATTTGAAAACGGACCATTTTCCACATTTCTGAAGCATGACGTAATGGGGGGGTGTTATCTCTTTTGTCGAAAATCAGCCGTTTTTGCTCGAACATTAAATGCCTCCAGATGGTATTTAATTAACTTCCCGAGCCCCTGGAAGCATGAAAATCACTTTAAACATGCTAATTTTAGCTCTAACACTGATGATCCACCTACAAATGTGAACTGACGTTCAAAAATAAAACATTTGAAAACGGACCATTTTCCACATTTCTGAAGCATGACGTAATGGGGGGGTGTTATCTCTTTTGTCGAAAATCAGCCGTTTTTGCTCGAACATTAAATGCCTCCAAATGGTATTTAATTAACTTCCCGAGCCCCTGGAAGCATGAAAATCACTTTAAACATGCTAATTTTAGCTCTAACACTGATGATCCACCTACAAATGTGAACTGACGTTCAAAAATAAAACATTTGAAAACGGACCATTTTCCACATTTCTGAAGCATGACGTAATGGGGGGGTGTTATCTCTTTTGTCGAAAATCAGCCGTTTTTGCTCGAACATTAAATGCCTCCAAATGGTATTTAATTAACTTCCCGAGCCCCTGGAAGCATGAAAATCACTTTAAACATGCTAATTTTAGCTCTAACACTGATGATCCACCTACAAATGTGAACTGACGTTCAAAAATAAAACATTTGAAAACGGACCATTTTCCACATTTCTGAAGCATGACGTAATGGGGGGGGTGTTATCTCTTTTGTCGAAAATCAGCCGTTTTTGCTCGAACATTAAATGCCTCCAAATGGTATTTAATTAACTTCCCGAGCCCCTGGAAGCATGAAAATCACTTTAAACATGCTAATTTTAGCTCTAACACTGATGATCCACCTACAAATGTGAACTGACGTTCAAAAATAAAACATTTGAAAACGGACCATTTTCCACATTTCTGAAGCATGACGTAATGGGGGGGTGTTATCTCTTTTGTCGAAAATCAGCCGTTTTTGCTCGAACATTAAATGCCTCCAAATGGTATTTAATTAACTTCCCGAGCCCCTGGAAGCATGAAAATCACTTTAAACATGCTAATTTTAGCTCTAACACTGATGATCCACCTACAAATGTGAACTGACGTTCAAAAATAAAACATTTGAAAACTGACCATTTTCCACATTTCTGAAGCATGACGTAATGGGGGGGTGTTATCTCTTTTGTCGAAAATCAGCTGTTTTTGCTCGAACATTAAATGCCTCCAAATGGTATTTAATTAACTTCCCGGGGTGAAGAAACCCTTTTTGAGAACTCAGAGTGAGTAAATTGGCCATTTTCATGCACTTTTAACCATTCCATAAATCTTGTGTTTTGGGCCCCTGGAAGCATGAAAATCACTTTAAACGTGCTAATTTTAGCTCTAACACTGATGATCCACCTACAAATGTGAACTGACGTTCAAAAATAAAACATTTGAAAACGGACCATTTTCCACATTTCTGAAGCATGACGTAATGGGGGGGTGTTATCTCTTTTGTCGAAAATCAGCCGTTTTTGCTCGAACATTAAATGCCTCCAAATGGTATTTAATTAACTTCCAGAGCCCCTGGAAGCATGAAAATCACTTTAAACATGCTAATTTTAGCTCTAACACTGATGATCCACCTACAAATGTGAACTGACGTTCAAAAATAAAACATTTGAAAACGGACCATTTTCCACATTTCTGAAGCATGACGTAATGGGGGGTGTTATCTCTTTTGTCGAAAATCAGCCGTTTTTGCTCCAACATTAAATGCCTCCAAATGGTATTTATTTCACTTCCCGAGCCCCTGGAAGCATGAAAATCACTTTAAACATGCTAATTTTAGCTCTAACACTGATGATCCACCTACAAATGTGAACTGACGTTCAAAAATAAAACATTTGAAAACGGACCATTTTCCACATTTCTGAAGCATGACGTAATGGGGGGGGTGTTATCTCTTTTGTCGAAAATCAGCCGTTTTTGCTCGAACATTAAATGCCTCCAAATGGTATTTATTTCACTTCCCGAGCCCCTGGAAGCATGAAAATCACTTTAAACATGCTAATTTTAGCTCTAACACTGATGATCCACCTACAAATGTGAACTGACGTTCAAAAATAAAACATTTGAAAACGGACCATTTTCCACATTTCTGAAGCATGACGTAATGGGGGGGTGTTATCTCTTTTGTCGAAAATCAGCCGTTTTTGCTCGAACATTAAATGCCTCCAAATGGTATTTAATTAACTTCCCGAGTCCCTGGAAGCATGAAAATCACTTTAAACATGCTAATTTTAGCTCTAACACTGATGATCCACCTACAAATGTGAACTGAAGTTCAAAAATAAAACATTTGAAAACGGACCATTTTCCACATTTCTGAAGCATGAGGTAATGGGGGGGTGTTATCTCTTTTGTCGAAAATCAGCCGATTTTGCTCGAACATTAAATGCCTCCAAATGGTATTTAATTAACTTCCCGAGCCCCTGGAAGCATGAAAATCACTTTAAACATGCTAATTTTAGCTCTAACACTGATGATCCACCTACAAATGTGAACTGACGTTCAAAAATAAAACATTTGAAAACGGACCATTTTCCACATTTCTGAAGCATGACGTAATGGGGGTGTTATCTCTTTTGTCGAAAATCAGCCGTTTTTGCTCGAACATTAAATGCCTCCAAATGGTATTTAATTAACTTCCCGGGGTGAAGAAACCCTTTTTGAGAACTCAGAGTGAGTAAATTGGCCATTTTCATGCACTTTTAACCATTCCATAAATCTTGTGTTTCGGGCCCCTGGAAGCATGAAAATCACATTAAACATGCTAATTTTAGCTCTAACACTGATGATCCACCTACAAATGTGAACTGACGTTCAAAAATAAAACATTTGAAAACGGACCATTTTCCATATTTCTGAAGCATGACGTAATGGGGGGGTGTTATCTCTTTTGTCGAAAATCAGCCGTTTTTGCTCGAACATTAAATGCCTCCAAATGGTATTTATTTCACTTCCCGAGCCCCTGGAAGCATGAAAATCACTTTAAACATGCTAATTTTAGCTCTAACACTGATGATCCACCTACAAATGTGAACTGACGTTCAAAAATAAAACATTTGAAAACGGACCATTTTCCACATTTCTGAAGCATGACGTAATGGGGGGGTGTTATCTCTTTTGTCGAAAATCAGCCGTTTTTGCTCGAACATTAAATGCCTCCAAATGGTATTTAATTAACTTCCCGAGCCCCTGGAAGCATGAAAATCACTTTAAACATGCTAATTTTAGCTCTAACACTGATGATCCACCTACAAATGTGAACTGACGTTCAAAAATAAAACATTTGAAAACGGACCATTTTCCACATTTCTGAAGCATGACGTAATGGGGGGGTGTTATCTCTTTTGTCGAAAATCAGCCGTTTTTGCTCGAACATTAAATGCCTCCAAATGGTATTTAATTAACTTCCCGAGCCCCTGGAAGCATGAAAATCACTTTAAACATGCTAATTTTAGCTCTAACACTGATGATCCACCTACAAATGTGAACTGACGTTCAAAAATAAAACATTTGAAAACGGACCATTTTCCACATTTCTGAAGCATGACGTAATGGGGGGGTGTTATCTCTTTTGTCGAAAATCAGCCGTTTTTGCTCGAACATTAAATGCCTCCAAATGGTATTTAATTAACTTCCCGGGGTGAAGAAACCCTTTTTGAGAACTCAGAGTGAGTAAATTGGCCATTTTCATGCACTTTTAACCATTCCATAAATCTTGTGTTTTGGGCCCCTGGAAGCATGAAAATCACTTTAAACATGCTAATTTTAGCTCTAACACTGATGATCCACCTACAAATGTGAACTGACGTTCAAAAATAAAACATTTGAAAACGGACCATTTTCCACATTTCTGAAGCATGACGTAATGGGGGGGTGTTATCTCTTTTGTCGAAAATCAGCCGTTTTTGCTCGAACATTAAATGCCTCCAAATGGTATTTAATTAACTTCCCGAGGCCCTGGAAGCATGAAAATCACTTTAAACATGCTAATTTTAGCTCTAACACTGATGACCCACCTACAAATGTGAACTGACGTTCAAAAATAAAACATTTGAAAACGGACCATTTTCCACATTTCTGAAGCATGACGTAATGGGGGGGTGTTATCTCTTTTGTCGAAAATCAGCCGTTTTTGCTCGAACATTAAATGCCTCCAAATGTTATTTAATTAACTTCCCGAGCCCCTGGAAGCATGAAAATCACTTTAAACATGCTAATTTTAGCTCTAACACTGATGATCCACCTACAAATGTGAACTGACGTTCAAAAATAAAACATTTGAAAACGGACCATTTTCCACATTTCTGAAGCATGACGTAATGGGGGGGTGTTATCTCTTTTGTCGAAAATCAGCCGTTTTTGCTCGTACATTAAATGCCTCCAAATGGTATTTATTTCACTTCCCGAGCCCCTGGAAGCATGAAAATCACTTCAAACATGCTAATTTTAGCTCTAACACTGATGATCCACCTACAAATGTGAACTGACGTTCAAAAATAAAACATTTGAAAACGGACCATTTTCCACATTTCTGAAGCATGACGTAATGGGGGGTGTTATCTCTTTTGTCGAAAATCAGCCGTTTTTGCTCGAACGTTAAATGCCTCCAAATGGTATTTAATTAACTTCCCGGGGTGAAGAAACCCTTTTTGAGAACTCAGAGTGAGTAAATTGGCCATTTTCATGCACTTTTAACCATTCCATAAATCTTGTGTTTTGGGCCCCTGGAAGCATGAAAATCACTTTAAACATGCTAATTTTAGCTCTAACACTGATGATCCACCTACAAATGTGAACTGACGTTCAAAAATAAAACATTTGAAAACGGACCATTTTCCACATTTCTGAAGCATGACGTAATGGGGGGGTGTTATCTCTTTTGTCGAAAATCAGCCGTTTTTGCTCGAACATTAAATGCCTCCAAATGGTATTTATTTCACTTCCCGAGCCCCTGGAAGCATGAAAATCACTTTAAACATGCTAATTTTAGCTCTAACACTGATGATCCACCTACAAATGTGAACTGACGTTCAAAAATAAAACATTTGAAAACGGACCATTTTCCACATTTCTGAAGCATGATGTAAGGGGGGGGGTGTTATCTCTTTTGTCGAAAATCAGCCGTTTTTGCTCGAACATTAAATGCCTCCAAATGGTATTTAATTAACTTCCCGAGCCCCTGGAAGCATGAAAATCACTTTAAACATGCTAATTTTAGCTCTAACACTGATGATCCACCTACAAATGTGAACTGACGTTCAAAAATAAAACATTTGAAAACGGACCATTTTCCACATTTCTGAAGCATGACGTAATGGGGGGGTGTTATCTCTTTTGTCGAAAATCAGCCGTTTTTGCTCGAACATTAAATGCCTCCAAATGGTATTTAATTAACTTCCCGAGCCCCTGGAAGCATGAAAATCACTTTAAACATGCTAATTTTAGCTCTAACACTGATGATCCACCTACAAATGTGAACTGACGTTCAAAAATAAAACATTTGAAAACGGACCATTTTCCACATTTCTGAAGCATGACGTAATGGGGGGGTGTTATCTCTTTTGTCGAAAATCAGCCGTTTTTGCTCGAACATTAAATGCCTCCAAATGGTATTTAATTAACTTCCCGAGCCCCTGGAAGCATGAAAATCACTTTAAACATGCTAATTTTAGCTCTAACACTGATGATCCACCTACAAATGTGAACTGACGTTCAAAAATAAAACATTTGAAAACGGACCATTTTCCACATTTCTGAAGCATGACGTAATGGGGGGGTGTTATCTCTTTTGTCGAAAATCAGCCGTTTTTGCTCGAACATTAAATGCCTCCAAATGGTATTTAATTAACTTCCCGGGGTGAAGAAACCCTTTTTGAGAACTCAGAGTGAGTAAATTGGCCATTTTCATGCACTTTTAACCATTCCATAAATCTTGTGTTTTGGGCCCCTGGAAGCATGAAAATCACTTTAAACATGCTAATTTTAGCTCTAACACTGATGATCCACCTACAAATGTGAACTGACGTTCAAAAATAAAACATTTGAAAACGGACCATTTTCCACATTTCTGAAGCATGACGTAATGGGGGGGTGTTATCTCTTTTGTCGAAAATCAGCCGTTTTTGCTCGAACATTAAATGCCTCCAAATGGTATTTAATTAACTTCCAGAGCCCCTGGAAGCATGAAAATCACTTTAAACATGCTAATTTTAGCTCTAACACTGATGATCCACCTACAAATGTGAACTGACGTTCAAAAATAAAACATTTGAAAACGGACCATTTTCCACATTTCTGAAGCATGACGTAATGGGGGGTGTTATCTCTTTTGTCGAAAATCAGCCGTTTTTGCTCCAACATTAAATGCCTCCAAATGGTATTTATTTCACTTCCCGAGCCCCTGGAAGCATGAAAATCACTTTAAACATGCTAATTTTAGCTCTAACACTGATGATCCACCTACAAATGTGAACTGACGTTCAAAAATAAAACATTTGAAAACGGACCATTTTCCACATTTCTGAAGCATGACGTAATGGGGGGGGTGTTATCTCTTTTGTCGAAAATCAGCCGTTTTTGCTCGAACATTAAATGCCTCCAAATGGTATTTATTTCACTTCCCGAGCCCCTGGAAGCATGAAAATCACTTTAAACATGCTAATTTTAGCTCTAACACTGATGATCCACCTACAAATGTGAACTGACGTTCAAAAATAAAACATTTGAAAACGGACCATTTTCCACATTTCTGAAGCATGACGTAATGGGGGGGTGTTATCTCTTTTGTCGAAAATCAGCCGTTTTTGCTCGAACATTAAATGCCTCCAAATGGTATTTAATTAACTTCCCGAGTCCCTGGAAGCATGAAAATCACTTTAAACATGCTAATTTTAGCTCTAACACTGATGATCCACCTACAAATGTGAACTGAAGTTCAAAAATAAAACATTTGAAAACGGACCATTTTCCACATTTCTGAAGCATGAGGTAATGGGGGGTGTTATCTCTTTTGTCGAAAATCAGCCGATTTTGCTCGAACATTAAATGCCTCCAAATGGTATTTAATTAACTTCCCGAGCCCCTGGAAGCATGAAAATCACTTTAAACATGCTAATTTTAGCTCTAACACTGATGATCCACCTACAAATGTGAACTGACGTTCAAAAATAAAACATTTGAAAACGGACTATTTTCCACATTTCTGAAGCATGACGTAATGGGGGTGTTATCTCTTTTGTCGAAAATCAGCCGTTTTTGCTCGAACATTAAATGCCTCCAAATGGTATTTAATTAACTTCCCGGGGTGAAGAAACCCTTTTTGAGAACTCAGAGTGAGTAAATTGGCCATTTTCATGCACTTTTAACCATTCCATAAATCTTGTGTTTCGGGCCCCTGGAAGCATGAAAATCACTTTAAACATGCTAATTTTAGCTCTAACACTGATGATCCACCTACAAATGTGAACTGACGTTCAAAAATAAAACATTTGAAAACGGACCATTTTCCATATTTCTGAAGCATGACGTAATGGGGGGGTGTTATCTCTTTTGTCGAAAATCAGCCGTTTTTGCTCGAACATTAAATGCCTCCAAATGGTATTTATTTCACTTCCCGAGCCCCTGGAAGCATGAAAATCACTTTAAACATGCTAATTTTAGCTCTAACACTGATGATCCACCTACAAATGTGAACTGACGTTCAAAAATAAAACATTTGAAAACGGACCATTTTCCACATTTCTGAAGCATGACGTAATGGGGGGTGTTATCTCTTTTGTCGAAAATCAGCCGTTTTTGCTCGAACATTAAATGTCTCCAAATGGTATTTAATTAACTTCCCGAGCCCCTGGACGCATGAAAATCACTTTAAACATGCTAATTTTAGCTCTAACACTGATGATCCACCTACAAATGTGAACTGACGTTCAAAAATAAAACATTTGAAAACGGACCATTTTCCACATTTCTGAAGCATGACGTAATGGGGGGTGTTATCTCTTTTGTCGAAAATCAGCCGTTTTTGCTCGAACATTAAATGCCTCCAAATGGTATTTAATTAACTTCCCGAGCCCCTGGAAGCATGAAAATCACTTTAAACATGCTAATTTTAGCTCTAACACTGATGATCCACCTACAAATGTGAACTGACGTTCAAAAATAAAACATTTGAAAACGGACCATTTTCCACATTTCTGAAGCATGACGTAATGGGGGGGTGTTATCTCTTTTGTCGAAAATCAGCCGTTTTTGCTCGAACATTAAATGCCTCCAAATGGTATTTAATTAACTTCCCGAGCCCCTGGAAGCATGAAAATCACTTTAAACATGCTAATTTTAGCTCTAACACTGATGATCCACCTACAAATGTGAACTGACGTTCAAAAATAAAACATTTGAAAACGGACCATTTTCCACATTTCTGAAGCATGACGTAATGGGGGGGTGTTATCTCTTTTGTCGAAAATCAGCCGTTTTTGCTCGAACATTAAATGCCTCCAAATGGTATTTAATTAACTTCCCGGGGTGAAGAAACCCTTTTTGAGAACTCAGAGTGAGTAAATTGGCCATTTTCATGCACTTTTAACCATTCCATAAATCTTGTGTTTTGGGCCCCTGGAAGCATGAAAATCACTTTAAACATGCTAATTTTAGCTCTAACACTGATGATCCACCTACAAATGTGAACTGACGTTCAAAAATAAAACATTTGAAAACGGACCATTTTCCACATTTCTGAAGCATGACGTAATGGGGGGGTGTTATCTCTTTTGTCGAAAATCAGCCGTTTTTGCTCGAACATTAAATGCCTCCAAATGGTATTTAATTAACTTCCCGAGGCCCTGGAAGCATGAAAATCACTTTAAACATGCTAATTTTAGCTCTAACACTGATGACCCACCTACAAATGTGAACTGACGTTCAAAAATAAAACATTTGAAAACGGACCATTTTCCACATTTCTGAAGCATGACGTAATGGGGGGGTGTTATCTCTTTTGTCGAAAATCAGCCGTTTTTGCTCGAACATTAAATGCCTCCAAATGTTATTTAATTAACTTCCCGAGCCCCTGGAAGCATGAAAATCACTTTAAACATGCTAATTTTAGCTCTAACACTGATGATCCACCTACAAATGTGAACTGACGTTCAAAAATAAAACATTTGAAAACGGACCATTTTCCACATTTCTGAAGCATGACGTAATGGGGGGGTGTTATCTCTTTTGTCGAAAATCAGCCGTTTTTGCTCGTACATTAAATGCCTCCAAATGGTATTTATTTCACTTCCCGAGCCCCTGGAAGCATGAAAATCACTTCAAACATGCTAATTTTAGCTCTAACACTGATGATCCACCTACAAATGTGAACTGACGTTCAAAAATAAAACATTTGAAAACGGACCATTTTCCACATTTCTGAAGCATGACGTAATGGGGGGTGGTATCTCTTTTGTCGAAAATCAGCCGTTTTTGCTCGAACGTTAAATGCCTCCAAATGGTATTTAATTAACTTCCCGGGGTGAAGAAACCCTTTTTGAGAACTCAGAGTGAGTAAATTGGCCATTTTCATGCACTTTTAACCATTCCATAAATCTTGTGTTTTGGGCCCCTGGAAGCATGAAAATCACTTTAAACATGCTAATTTTAGCTCTAACACTGATGATCCACCTACAAATGTGAACTGACGTTCAAAAATAAAACATTTGAAAACGGACCATTTTCCACATTTCTGAAGCATGACGTAATGGGGGGGTGTTATCTCTTTTGTCGAAAATCAGCCGTTTTTGCTCGAACATTAAATGCCTCCAAATGGTATTTATTTCACTTCCCGAGCCCCTGGAAGCATGAAAATCACTTTAAACATGCTAATTTTAGCTCTAACACTGATGATCCACCTACAAATGTGAACTGACGTTCAAAAATAAAACATTTGAAAACGGACCATTTTCCACATTTCTGAAGCATGATGTAAGGGGGGGGGTGTTATCTCTTTTGTCGAAAATCAGCCGTTTTTGCTCGAACATTAAATGCCTCCAAATGGTATTTAATTAACTTCCCGAGCCCCTGGAAGCATGAAAATCACTTTAAACATGCTAATTTTAGCTCTAACACTGATGATCCACCTACAAATGTGAACTGACGTTCAAAAATAAAACATTTGAAAACGGACCATTTTCCACATTTCTGAAGCATGACGTAATGGGGGGGTGTTATCTCTTTTGTCGAAAATCAGCCGTTTTTGCTCGAACATTAAATGCCTCCAAATGGTATTTAATTAACTTCCCGAGCCCCTGGAAGCATGAAAATCACTTTAAACATGCTAATTTTAGCTCTAACACTGATGATCCACCTACAAATGTGAACTGACGTTCAAAAATAAAACATTTGAAAACGGACCATTTTCCACATTTCTGAAGCATGACGTAATGGGGGGGTGTTATCTCTTTTGTCGAAAATCAGCCGTTTTTGCTCGAACATTAAATGCCTCCAAATGGTATTTAATTAACTTCCCGAGCCCCTGGAAGCATGAAAATCACTTTAAACATGCTAATTTTAGCTCTAACACTGATGATCCACCTACAAATGTGAACTGACGTTCAAAAATAAAACATTTGAAAACGGACCATTTTCCACATTTCTGAAGCATGACGTAATGGGGGGGTGTTATCTCTTTTGTCGAAAATCAGCCGTTTTTGCTCGAACATTAAATGCCTCCAAATGGTATTTAATTAACTTCCCGGGGTGAAGAAACCCTTTTTGAGAACTCAGAGTGAGTAAATTGGCCATTTTCATGCACTTTTAACCATTCCATAAATCTTGTGTTTTGGGCCCCTGGAAGCATGAAAATCACTTTAAACATGCTAATTTTAGCTCTAACACTGATGATCCACCTACAAATGTGAACTGACGTTCAAAAATAAAACATTTGAAAACGGACCATTTTCCACATTTCTGAAGCATGACGTAATGGGGGGTGTTATCTCTTTTGTCGAAAATCAGCCGTTTTTGCTCGAACATTAAATGCCTCCAAATGGTATTTATTTCACTTCCCGAGCCCCTGGAAGCATGAAAATCACTTTAAACATGCTAATTTTAGCTCTAACACTGATGATCCACCTACAAATGTGAACTGACGTTCAAAAATAAAACATTTGAAAACGGACCATTTTCCACATTTCTGAAGCATGACGTAATGGGGGGGTGTTGTCTCTTTTGTCGAAAATCCGCCGTTTTTGCTCGAACATTAAATGCCTCCAAATGGTATTTATTTCACTTCCCGAGCCCCTGGAAGCATGAAAATCACTTTAAACATGCTAATTTTAGCTCTAACACTGATGATCCACCTACAAATGTGAACTGACGTTCAAAAATAAAACATTTGAAAACGGACCATTTTCCACATTTCTGAAGCATGACGTAATGGGGGGGTGTTATCTCTTTTGTCGAAAATCAGCCGTTTTTGCTCGAACATTAAATGCCTCCAAATGGTATTTAATTAACTTCCCGAGCCCCTGGAAGCATGAAAATCACTTTAAACATGCTAATTTTAGCTCTAACACTGATGATCCACCTACAAATGTGAACTGAAGTTCAAAAATAAAACATTTGAAAACGGACCATTTTCCACATTTCTGAAGCATGACGTAATGGGGGGGTGTTATCTCTTTTGTCGAAAATCAGCCGTTTTTGCTCGAACATTAAATGCCTCCAAATGGTATTTAATTAACTTCCCGAGCCCCTGGAAGCATGAAAATCACTTTAAACATGCTAATTTTAGCTCTAACACTGATGATCCACCTACAAATGTGAACTGACGTTCAAAAATAAAACATTTGAAAACGGACCATTTTCCACATTTCTGAAGCATGACGTAATGGGGGGGTGTTATCTCTTTTGTCGAAAATCAGCCGTTTTTGCTCGAACATTAAATGCCTCCAAATGGTATTTAATTAACTTCCCGGGGTGAAGAAACCCTTTTTGAGAACTCAGAGTGAGTAAATTGGCCATTTTCATGCACTTTTAACCATTCCATAAATCTTGTGTTTTGGGCCCCTGGAAGCATGAAAATCCCTTTAAACATGCTAATTTTAGCTCTAACACTGATGATCCACCTACAAATGTGAACTGACGTTCAAAAATAAAACATTTGAAAACTGACCATTTTCCACATTTCGGAAGCATGACGTAATGGGGGGGTGTTATCTCTTTTGTCGAAAATCAGCCGTTTTTGCTCGAACATTAAATGCCTCCAAATGGTATTTATTTCACTTCCCGAGCCCCTGGAAGCATGAAAATCACTTTAAACATGCTAATTTTAGCTCTAACACTGATGATCCACCTACAAATGTGAACTGACGTTCAAAAATAAAACATTTGAAATCGGACAATTTTCCACATTTCTGAAGCATGACGTAATGGGGGGTGTTATCTCTTTTGTCGAAAATCAGCCGTTTTTGCTCGAACATTAAATGCCTCCAAATGGTATTTAATTAACTTCCCGAGCCCCTGGAAGCATGAAAATCACTTTAAACATGCTAATTTTAGCTCTAACACTGATGATCCACCTACAAATGTGAACTGACGTTCAAAAATAAAACATTTGAAAACGGACCATTTTCCACATTTCTGAAGCATGACGTAATGGGGGGGTGTTATCTCTTTTGTCGAAAATCAGCCCTTTTTGCTCGAACATTAAATGCCTCCAAATGGTATTTAATTAACTTCCCGGGGTGAAGAAACCCTTTTTGAGAACTCAGAGTGAGTAAATTGGCCATTTTCATGCACTTTTAACCATTCCATAAATCTTGTGTTTTGGGCCCCTGGAAGCATGAAAATCACTTTAAACATGCTAATTTTAGCTCTAACACTGATGATCCACCTACAAATGTGAACTGACGTTCAAAAATAAAGCATTTGAAAACGGACCATTTTCCACATTTCTGAAGCATGACGTAATGGGGGGGTGTTATCTCTTTTGTCGAAAATCAGCCGTTTTTGCTCGAACATTAAATGCCTCCAAATGGTATTTAATTAACTTCCCGGGGTGAAGAAACCCTTTTTGAGAACTCAGAGTGAGTAAATTGGCCATTTTCATGCACTTTTAACCATTCCATAAATCTTGTGTTTTGGGCCCCTGGAAGCATGAAAATCACTTTAAACATGCTAATTTTAGCTCTAACACTGATGATCCACCTACAAATGTGAACTGACGTTCAAAAATAAAACATTTCAAAACGGACCATTTTCCACATTTCTGAAGCATGACGTAATGGGGGGGTGTTATCTCTTTTGTCGAAAATCAGCCGTTTTTGCTCGAACATTAAATGCCTCCAAATGGTATTTAATTAACTTCCCGAGCCCCTGGAAGCATGAAAATCACTTTAAACATGCTAATTTTAGCTCTAACACTGATGATCCACCTACAAATGTGAACTGACGTTCAAAAATAAAACATTTGAAAACGGACCATTTTCCACATTTCTGAAGCATGACGTAATGGGGGGGTATTATCTCTTTTGTCGAAAATCAGCCGTTTTTGCTCGAACATTAAATGCCTCCAAATGGTATTTAATTAACTTCCCGAGCCCCTGGAAGCATGAAAATCACTTTAAACATGCTAATTTTAGCTCTAACACTGATGATCCACCTACAAATGTGAACTAACGTTCAAAAATAAAACATTTGAAAACGGACCATTTTCCACATTTCTGAAGCATGACGTAATGGGGGGGTGTTATCTCTTTTGTCGAAAATCAGCCGTTTTTGCTCGAACATTAAATGCCTCCAAATGGTATTTATTTCACTTCCCGAGCCCCTGGAAGCATGAAAATCACTTTAAACATGCTAATTTTAGCTCTAACACTGATGATCCACCTACAAATGTGAACTGACGTTCAAAAATAAAACATTTGAAAACGGACCATTTTCCACATTTCTGAAGCATGACGTAATGGGGGGGTGTTATCTCTTTTGTCGAAAATCAGCCGTTTTTGCTCGAACATTAAATGCCTCTAAATGGTATTTAATTAACTTCCCGAGCCCCTGGAAGCATGAAAATCACTTTAAACATGCTAATTTTAGCTCTAACACTGATGATCCACCTACAAATGTGAACTGACGTTCAAAAATAAAACGTTTGAAAACGGACCATTTTCCACATTTCTGAAGCATGACGTAATGGGGGGGTGTTATCTCTTTTGTCGAAAATCAGCCGTTTTTGCTCGAACATTAAATGCCTCCAAATGGTATTTAATTAACTTCCCGGGGTGAAGAAACCCTTTTTGAGAACTCAGAGTGAGTAAATTGGCCATTTTCATGCACTTTTAACCATTCCATAAATCTTGTGTTTTGGGCCCCTGGAAGCATGAAAATCACTTTAAACATGCTAATTTTAGCTCTAACACTGATGATCCACCTACAAATGTGAACTGACGTTCAAAAATAAAACATTTGAAAACGGACCATTTTCCACATTTCTGAAGCATGACGTAATGGGGGGGTGTTATCTCTTTTGTCGAAAATCAGCCGTTTTTGCTCGAACATTAAATGCCTCCAAATGGTATTTAATTAACTTCCCGAGCCCCTGGAAGCATGAAAATCACTTTAAACATTCTAATTTTAGCTCTAACACTGATGATCCACCTACAAATGTGAACTGACGTTCAAAAATAAAACATTTGAAAACGGACCATTTTCCACATTTCTGAAGCATGACGTAATGGGGGGGTGTTATCTCTTTTGTCGAAAATCAGCCGTTTTTGCTCGAACATTAAATGCCTCCAAATGGTATTTAATTAACTTCCCGGGGTGAAGAAACCCTTTTTGAGAACTCAGAGTGAGTAAATTGGCCATTTTCATGCACTTTTAACCATTCCATAAATCTTGTGTTTTGGGCCCCTGGAAGCATGAAAATCACTTTAAACATGCTAATTTTAGCTCTAACACTGATGATCCACCTACAAATGTGAACTGACGTTCAAAAATAAAACATTTGAAAACGGACCATTTTCCACATTTCTGAAGCATGACGTAATGGGGGGGTGTTATCTCTTTTGTCGAAAATCAGCCGTTTTTGCTCGAACATTAAATGCCTCCAAATGGTATTTAATTAACTTCCCGGGGTGAAGAAACCCTTTTTGAGAACTCAGAGTGAGTAAATTGGCCATTTTCATGCACTTTTAACCATTCCATAAATCTTGTGTTTTGGGCCCCTGGAAGCATGAAAATCACTTTAAACATGCTAATTTTAGCTCTAACACTGATGATCCACCTCCAAATGTGAACTGACGTTCAAAAATAAAACATTTGAAAACGGACCATTTTCCACATTTCTGAAGCATGACGTAATGGGGGGGTGTTATCTCTTTTGTCGAAAATCAGCCGTTTTTGCTCGAACATTAAATGCCTCCAAATGGTATTTAATTAACTTCCCGAGCCCCTGGAAGCATGAAAATCACTTTAAACATGCTAATTTTAGCTCTAACACTGATGATCCACCTACAAATGTGAACTGACGTTCAAAAATAAAATATTTGAAAACGGACCATTTTCCACATTTCTGAAGCATGACGTAATGGGGGGGTGTTATCTCTTTTGTCGAAAATCAGCCGTTTTTGCTCGAACATTAAATGCCTCCAAATGGTATTTATTTCACTTCCCGAGCCCCTGGAAGCATGAAAATCACTTTGAACATGCTAATTTTAGCTCTAACACTGATGATCCACCTACAAATGTGAACTGACGTTCAAAAATAAAACATTTGAAAACGGACCATTTTCCACATTTCTGAAGCATGACATAATGGGGGGGTGTTATCTCTTTTGTCGAAAATCAGCCATTTTTGCTCGAACATTAAATGCCTCCAAATGGTATTTATTTCACTTCCCGAGCCCCTGGAAGCATGAAAATCACTTTAAACATGCTAATTTTAGCTCTAACACTGATGATCCACCTACAAATGTGAACTGACGTTCAAAAATAAAACATTTGAAAACGGACCATTTTCCACATTTCTGAAGCATGACGTAATGGGGGGGTGTTATCTCTTTTGTCGAAAATCAGCCGTTTTTGCTCGAACATTAAATGCCTCCAAATGGTATTTAATTAACTTCCCGGGGTGAAGAAACCCTTTTTGAGAACTCAGAGTGAGTAAATTGGCCATTTTCATGCACTTTTAACCATTCCATAAATCTTGTGTTTTGGGCCCCTGGAAGCATGAAAATCACTTTAAACATGCTAATTTTAGCTCTAACACTGATGATCCACCTACAAATGTGAACTGACGTTCAAAAATAAAACATTTGAAAACGGACCATTTTCCACATTTCTGAAGCATGACGTAATGGGGGGGTGTTATCTCTTTTGTCGAAAATCAGCCGTTTTTGCTCGAACATTAAATGCCTCCAAATGGTATTTATTTCACTTCCCGAGCCCCTGGAAGCATGAAAATCACTTTAAACATGCTAATTTTAGCTCCAACACTGATGATCCACCTACAAATGTGAACTGACGTTCAAAAATAAAACATTTGAAAACGGACCATTTTCCACATTTCTGAAGCATGACGTAATGGGGGGGTGTTATCTCTTTTGTCGAAAATCAGCCGTTTTTGCTCGAACATTAAATGCCTCCAAATGGTATTTAATTAACTTCCCGAGTCCCTGGAAGCATGAAAATCACTTTAAACATGCTAATTTTAGCTCTAACACTGATGATCCACCTACAAATGTGAACTGAAGTTCAAAAATAAAACATTTGAAAACGGACCATTTTCCACATTTCTGAAGCATGAGGTAATGGGGGGGTGTTATCTCTTTTGTCGAAAATCAGCCGATTTTGCTCGAACATTAAATGCCTCCAAATGGTATTTAATTAACTTCCCGAGCCCCTGGAAGCATGAAAATCACTTTAAACATGCTAATTTTAGCTCTAACACTGATGATCCACCTACAAATGTGAACTGACGTTCAAAAATAAAACATTTGAAAACGGACCATTTTCCACATTTCTGAAGCATGACGTAATGGGGGGTGTTATCTCTTTTGTCGAAAATCAGCCGTTTTTGCTCGAACATTAAATGCCTCCAAATGGTATTTAATTAACTTCCCGGGGTGAAGAAACCCTTTTTGAGAACTCAGAGTGAGTAAATTGGCCATTTTCATGCACTTTTAACCATTCCATAAATCTTGTGTTTTGGGCCCCTGGAAGCATGAAAATCACTTTAAACATGCTAATTTTAGCTCTAACACTGATGATCCACCTACAAATGTGAACTGACGTTCAAAAATAAAACATTTGAAAACGGACCATTTTCCACATTTCTGAAGCATGACGTAATGGGGGGGTGTTATCTCTTTTGTCGAAAATCAGCTGTTTTTGCTCGAACATTAAATGCCTCCAAATGGTATTTAATTAACTTCCCGGGGTGAAGAAACCCTTTTTGAGAACTCAGAGTGAGTAAATTGGCCATTTTCATGCACTTTTAACCATTCCATAAATCTTGTGTTTTGGGCCCCTGGAAGCATGAAAATCACTTTAAACATGCTAATTTTAGCTCTAACACTGATGATCCACCTACAAATGTGAACTGACGTTCAAAAATAAAACATTTGAAAACGGACCATTTTCCACATTTCTGAAGCATGACGTAATGGGGGGGTGTTATCTCTTTTGTCGAAAATCAGCCGTTTTTGCTCGAACATTAAATGCCTCCAAATGGTATTTATTTCACTTCCCGAGCCCCTGGAAGCATGAAAATCACTTTAAACATGCTAATTTTAGCTCTAACACTGATGATCCACCTACAAATGTGAACTGACGTTCAAAAATAAAACATTTGAAAACGGACCATTTTCCACATTTCTGAAGCATGACGTAATGGGGGGGTGTTATCTCTTTTGTCGAAAATCCGCCGTTTTTGCTCGAACATTAAATGCCTCCAAATGGTATTTATTTCACTTCCCGAGCCCCTGGAAGCATGAAAATCACTTTAAACATGCTAATTTTAGCTCTAACACTGATGATCCACCTACAAATGTGAACTGACGTTCAAAAATAAAACATTTGAAAACGGACCATTTTCCACATTTCTGAAGCATGACGTAATGGGGGGGTGTTATCTCTTTTGTCGAAAATCAGCCGTTTTTGCTCGAACATTAAATGCCTCCAAATGGTATTTAATTAACTTCCCGAGCCCCTGGAAGCATGAAAATCACTTTAAACATGCTAATTTTAGCTCTAACACTGATGATCCACCTACAAATGTGAACTGAAGTTCAAAAATAAAACATTTGAAAACGGACCATTTTCCACATTTCTGAAGCATGACGTAATGGGGGGGTGTTATCTCTTTTGTCGAAAATCCGCCGTTTTTGCTCGAACATTAAATGCCTCCAAATGGTATTTAATTAACTTCCCGGGGTGAAGAAACCCTTTTTGAGAACTCAGAGTGAGTAAATTGGCCATTTTCATGCACTTTTAACCATTCCATAAACTTGTGTTTTGGGCCCCTGGAAGCATGAAAATCCCTTTAAACATGCTAATTTTAGCTCTAACACTGATGATCCACCTACAAATGTGAACTGACGTTCAAAAATAAAACATTTGAAAACTGACCATTTTCCACATTTCGGAAGCATGACGTAATGGGGGGGTGTTATCTCTTTTGTCGAAAATCAGCCGTTTTTGCTCGAACATTAAATGCCTCCAAATGGTATTTATTTCACTTCCCGAGCCCCTGGAAGCATGAAAATCACTTTAAACATGCTAATTTTAGCTCTAACACTGATGATCCACCTACAAATGTGAACTGACGTTCAAAAATAAAACATTTGAAATCGGACAATTTTCCACATTTCTGAAGCATGACGTAATGGGGGGTGTTATCTCTTTTGTCGAAAATCAGCCGTTTTTGCTCGAACATTAAATGCCTCCAAATGGTATTTAATTAACTTCCCGAGCCCCTGGAAGCATGAAAATCACTTTAAACATGCTAATTTTAGCTCTAACACTGATGATCCACCTACAAATGTGAACTGACGTTCAAAAATAAAACATTTGAAAACGGACCATTTTCCACATTTCTGAAGCATGACGTAATGGGGGGGTGTTATCTCTTTTGTCGAAAATCAGCCGTTTTTGCTCGAACATTAAATGCCTCCAAATGGTATTTAATTAACTTCCCGGGGTGAAGAAACCCTTTTTGAGAACTCAGAGTGAGTAAATTGGCCATTTTCATGCACTTTTAACCATTCCATAAATCTTGTGTTTTGGGCCCCTGGAAGCATGAAAATCACTTTAAACATGCTAATTTTAGCTCTAACACTGATGATCCACCTACAAATGTGAACTGACGTTCAAAAGTAAAGCATTTGAAAACGGACCATTTTCCACATTTCTGAAGCATGATGTAATGGGGGGGTGTTATCTCTTTTGTCGAAAATCAGCCGTTTTTGCTTGAACATTAAATGCCTCCAAATGGTATTTAATTAACTTCCCGGGGTGAAGAAACCCTTTTTGAGAACTCAGAGTGAGTAAATTGGCCATTTTCATGCACTTTTAACCATTCCATAAATCTTGTGTTTTGGGCCCCTGGAAGCATGAAAATCACTTTAAACATGCTAATTTTAGCTCTAACACTGATGATCCACCTACAAATGTGAACTGACGTTCAAAAGTAAAGCATTTGAAAACGGACCATTTTCCACATTTCTGAAGCATGATGTAATGGGGGGGTGTTATCTCTTTTGTCGAAAATCAGCCGTTTTTGCTCGAACATTAAATGCCTCCAAATGGTATTTAATTAACTTCCCGGGGTGAAGAAACCCTTTTTGAGAACTCAGAGTGAGTAAATTGGCCATTTTCATGCACTTTTAACCATTCCATAAATCTTGTGTTTCGGGCCCCTGGAAGCATGAAAATCACTTTAAACATGCTAATTTTAGCTCTAACACTGATGATCCACCTACAAATGTGAACTGACGTTCAAAAATAAAACATTTAAAACGGACCATTTTCCATATTTCTGAAGCATGACGTAATGGGGGGGTGTTATCTCTTTTGTCGAAAATCAGCCGTTTTTGCTCGAACATTAAATGCCTCCAAATGGTATTTAATTAACTTCCCGAGCCCCTGGAAGCATGAAAATCACTTTAAACATGCTAATTTTAGCTCTAACACTGATGATCCACCTACAAATGTGAACTGACGTTCAAAAATAAAACATTTGAAAACGGACCATTTTCCACATTTCTGAAGCATGACGTAATGGGGGGGTGTTATCTCTTTTGTCGAAAATCAGCCGTTTTTGCTCGAACATTAAATGCCTCCAAATGGTATTTATTTCACTTCCCGAGCCCCTGGAAGCATGAAAATCACTTTAAACATGCTAATTTTAGCTCTAACACTGATGATCCACCTACAAATGTGAACTGACGTTCAAAAATAAAACATTTGAAAACGGACCATTTTCCACATTTCTGAAGCATGACGTAATGGGGGGGTGTTATCTCTTTTGTCGAAAATCAGCCGTTTTTGCTCGAACATTAAATGCCTCCAAATGGTATTTAATTAACTTCCCGAGCCCCTGGAAGCATGAAAATCACTTTAAACATGCTAATTTTAGCTCTAACACTGATGATCCACCTACAAATGTGAACTGACGTTCAAAAATAAAACATTTGAAAACGGACCATTTTCCACATTTCTGAAGCATGACGTAATGGGGGGGTGTTATCTCTTTTGTCGAAAATCAGCCGTTTTTGCTCGAACATTAAATGCCTCCAAATGGTATTTAATTAACTTCCCGGGGTGAAGAAACCCTTTTTGAGAACTCAGAGTGAGTAAATTGGCCATTTTCATGCACTTTTAACCATTCCATAAATCTTGTGTTTTGGGCCCCTGGAAGCATGAAAATCACTTTAAACATGCTAATTTTAGCTCTAACACTGATGATCCACCTACAAATGTGAACTGACGTTCAAAAATAAAACATTTGAAAACGGACCATTTTCCACATTTCTGAAGCATGACGTAATGGGGGGGTGTTATCTCTTTTGTCGAAAATCAGCCGTTTTTGCTCGAACATTAAATGCCTCCAAATGGTATTTATTTCACTTCCCGAGCCCCTGGAAGCATGAAAATCACTTTAAACATGCTAATTTTAGCTCTAACACTGATGATCCACCTACAAATGTGAACTGACGTTCAAAAATAAAACATTTGAAAACGGACCATTTTCCACATTTCTGAAGCATGACGTAATGGGGGGGTGTTATCTCTTTTGTCGAAAATCAGCCGTTTTTGCTCGAACGTTAAATGCCTCCAAATGGTATTTAATTAACTTCCCGGGATGAAGAAACCCTTTTTGAGAACTCAGAGTGAGTAAATTGGCCATTTTCATGCACTTTTAACCATTCCATAAATCTTGTGTTTTGGGCCCCTGGAAGCATGAAAATCACTTTAAACATGCTAATTTTAGCTCTAACACTGATGATCCACCTACAAATGTGAACTGACGTTCAAAAATAAAACATTTGAAAACGGACCATTTTCCACATTTCTGAAGCATGACGTAATGGGGGGGTGTTATCTCTTTTGTCGAAAATCAGCCGTTTTTGCTCGAACATTAAATGCCTCCAAATGGTATTTATTTCACTTCCCGAGCCCCTGGAAGCATGAAAATCACTTTAAACATGCTAATTTTAGCTCTAACACTGATGATCCACCTACAAATGTGAACTGACGTTCAAAAATAAAACATTTGAAAACGGACCATTTTCCACATTTCTGAAGCATGATGTAAGGGGGGGGTGTTATCTCTTTTGTCGAAAATCAGCCGTTTTTGCTCGAACATTAAATGCCTCCAAATGGTATTTAATTAACTTCCCGAGCCCCTGGAAGCATGAAAATCACTTTAAACATGCTAATTTTAGCTCTAACACTGATGATCCACCTACAAATGTGAACTGACGTTCAAAAATAAAACATTTGAAAACGGACCATTTTCCACATTTCTGAAGCATGACGTAATGGGGGGGTGTTATCTCTTTTGTCGAAAATCAGCCGTTTTTGCTCGAACATTAAATGCCTCCAAATGGTATTTAATTAACTTCCCGAGCCCCTGGAAGCATGAAAATCACTTTAAACATGCTAATTTTAGCTCTAACACTGATGATCCACCTACAAATGTGAACTGACGTTCAAAAATAAAATATTTGAAAACGGACCATTTTCCACATTTCTGAAGCATGACGTAATGGGGGGGTGTTATCTCTTTTGTCGAAAATCAGCCGTTTTTGCTCGAACATTAAATGCCTCCAAATGGTATTTATTTCACTTCCCGAGCCCCTGGAAGCATGAAAATCACTTTGAACATGCTAATTTTAGCTCTAACACTGATGATCAACCTACAAATGTGAACTGACGTTCAAAAATAAAACATTTGAAAACGGACCATTTTCCACATTTCTGAAGCATGACGTAATGGGGGGGTGTTATCTCTTTTGTCGAAAATCAGCCGTTTTTGCTCGAACATTAAATGCCTCCAAATGGTATTTAATTAACTTCCCGGGGTGAAGAAACCCTTTTTGAGAACTCAGAGTGAGTAAATTGGCCATTTTCATGCACTTTTAACCATTCCATAAATCTTGTGTTTTGGGCCCCTGGAAGCATGAAAATCACTTTAAACATGCTAATTTTAGCTCTAACACTGATGATCCACCTACAAATGTGAACTGACGTTCAAAAATAAAACATTTGAAAACGGACCATTTTCCACATTTCTGAAGCATGACGTAATGGGGGGTGTTATCTCTTTTGTCGAAAATCAGCCGTTTTTGCTCGAACATTAAATGCCTCCAAATGGTATTTATTTCACTTCCCGAGCCCCTGGAAGCATGAAAATCACTTTAAACATGCTAATTTTAGCTCTAACATTGATGATCCACCTACAAATGTGAACTGACGTTCAAAAATAAAACATTTGAAAACGGACCATTTTCCACATTTCTGAAGCATGACGTAATGGGGGGGTGTTATCTCTTTTGTCGAAAATCAGCCGTTTTTGCTCGAACATTAAATGCCTCCAAATGGTATTTATTTCACTTCCCGAGCCCCTGGAAGCATGAAAATCACTTTAAACATGCTAATTTTAGCTCTAACACTGATGATCCACCTACAAATGTGAACTGACGTTCAAAAATAAAACATTTGAAAATGGACCATTTTCCACATTTCTGAAGCATGACGTAATGGGGGGGTGTTATCTCTTTTGTCGAAAATCAGCCGTTTTTGCTCGAACATTAAATGCCTCCAAATGGTATTTAATTAACTTCCCGAGCCCCTGGAAGTATGAAAATCACTTTAAACATGCTAATTTTAGCTCTAACACTGATGATCCACCTACAAATGTGAACTGACGTTCAAAAATAAAACGTTTGAAAACGGACCATTTTCCACATTTCTGAAGCATGACGTAATGGGGGGGTGTTATCTCTTTTGTCGAAAATCAGCCGTTTTTGCTCGAACATTAAATGCCTCCAAATGGTATTTAATTAACTTCCCGAGCCCCTGGAAGCATGAAAATCACTTTAAACATGTTAATTTTAGCTCTAACACTGATGATCCACCTACAAATGTGAACTGACGTTCAAAAATAAAACATTTGAAAACGGACCATTTTCCACATTTCTGAAGCATGACGTAATGGGGGGGTGTTATCTCTTTTGTCGAAAATCAGCCGTTTTTGCTCGAACATTAAATGCCTCCAAATGGTATTTAATTAACTTCCCGGGGTGAAGAAACCCTTTTTGAGAACTCAGAGTGAGTAAATTGGCCATTTTCATGCACTTTTAACCATTCCATAAATCTTGTGTTTTGGGCCCCTGGAAGCATGAAAATCACTTTAAACATGCTAATTTTAGCTCTAACACTGATGATCCACCTACAAATGTGAACTGACGTTCAAAAATAAAACATTTGAAAACGGACCATTTTCCACATTTCTGAAGCATGACGTAATGGGGGGGTGTTATCTCTTTTGTCGAAAATCAGCCGTTTTTGCTCGAACATTAAATGCCTCCAAATGGTATTTAATTAACTTCCCGAGCCCCTGGAAGCATGAAAATCACTTTAAACATGCTAATTTTAGCTCTAACACTGATGATCCACCTACAAATGTGAACTGACGTTCAAAAATAAAACATTTGAAAACGGACCATTTTCCACATTTCTGAAGCATGACGTAATGGGGGGTGTTATCTCTTTTGTCGAAAATCAGCCGTTTTTGCTCGAACATTAAATGCCTCCAAATGGTATTTAATTAACTTCCCGAGCCCCTGGAAGCATGAAAATCACTTTAAACATGCTAATTTTAGCTCTAACACTGATGATCCACCTACAAATGTGAACTGACGTTCAAAAATAAAACATTTGAAAACGGACCATTTTCCACATTTCTGAAGCATGACGTAATGGGGGGGTGTTATCTCTTTTGTCGAAAATCAGCCGTTTTTGCTCGAACATTAAATGCCTCCAAATGGTATTTATTTCACTTCCCGAGCCCCTGGAAGCATGAAAATCACTTTAAACATGCTAATTTTAGCTCTAACACTGATGATCCACCTACAAATGTGAACTGACGTTCAAAAATAAAACATTTGAAAACGGACCATTTTCCACATTTCTGAAGCATGACGTAATGGGGGGGTGTTATCTCTTTTGTCGAAAATCAGCCGTTTTTGCTCGAACATTAAATGCCTCCAAATGGTATTTAATTAACTTCCCGGGGTGAAGAAACCCTTTTTGAGAACTCAGAGTGAGTAAATTGGCCATTTTCATGCACTTTTAACCATTCCATAAATCTTGTGTTTTGGGCCCCTGGAAGCATGAAAATCACTTTAAACATGCTAATTTTAGCTCTAACACTGATGATCCACCTACAAATGTGAACTGACGTTCAAAAATAAAACATTTGAAAACGGACCATTTTCCACATTTCTGAAGCATGACGTAATGGGGGGTGTTATCTCTTTTGTCGAAAATCAGCCGTTTTTGCTCGAACATTAAATGCCTCCAAATGGTATTTATTTCACTTCCCGAGCCCCTGGAAGCATGAAAATCACTTTAAACATGCTAATTTTAGCTCTAACACTGATGATCCACCTACAAATGTGAACTGACGTTCAAAAATAAAACATTTGAAAACGGACCATTTTCCACATTTCTGAAGCATGACGTAATGGGGGGTGTTATCTCTTTTGTCGAAAATCAGCCGTTTTTGCTCGAACATTAAATGCCTCCAAATGGTATTTATTTCACTTCCCGAGCCCCTGGAAGCATGAAAATCACTTTAAACATGCTAATTTTAGCTCTAACACTGATGATCCACCTACAAATGTGAACTGACGTTCAAAAATAAAAGATTTGAAAACGGACCATTTTCCACATTTCTGAAGCATGACGTAATGGGGGGGTGTTATCTCTTTTGTCGAAAATCAGCCGTTTTTGCTCGAACATTAAATGCCTCCAAATGGTATTTAATTAACTTCCCGAGCCCCTGGAAGCATGAAAATCACTTTAAACATGCTAATTTTAGCTCTAACACTGATGATCCACCTACAAATGTGAACTGAAGTTCAAAAATAAAACATTTGAAAACGGACCATTTTCCACATTTCTGAAGCATGACGTAATGGGGGGGTGTTATCTCTTTTGTCGAAAATCAGCCGTTTTTGCTCGAACATTAAATGCCTCCAAATGGTATTTAATTAACTTCCCGAGCCCCTGGAAGCATGAAATCACTTTAAACATGCTAATTTTAGCTCTAACACTGATGATCCACCTACAACTGTGAACTGACGTTCAAAAATAAAACATTTGAAAACGGACCATTTTCCACATTTCTGAAGCATGACGTAATGGGGGGGGTGTTATCTCTTTTGTCGAAAATCAGCCGTTTTTGCTCGAACATTAAATGCCTCCAAATGGTATTTAATTAACTTCCCGGGGTGAAGAAACCCTTTTTGAGAACTCAGAGTGAGTAAATTGGCCATTTTCATGCACTTTTAACCATTCCATAAATCTTGTGTTTTGGGCCCCTGGAAGCATGAAAATCACTTTAAACATGCTAATTTTAGCTCTAACACTGATGATCCACCTACAAATGTGAACTGACGTTCAAAAATAAAACATTTGAAAACGGACCATTTTCCACATTTCTGAAGCATGACGTAATGGGGGGATGTTATCTCTTTTGTCGAAAATCAGCCGTTTTTGCTCGAACATTAAATGCCTCCAAATGGTATTTAATTAACTTCCCGAGCCCCTGGAAGCATGAAAATCACTTTAAACATGCTAATTTTAGCTCTAACACTGATGATCCACCTACAAATGTGAACTGACGTTCAAAAATAAAACATTTGAAAACGGACCATTTTCCACATTTCTGAAGCATGACGTAATGGGGGGGTGTTATCTCTTTTGTCGAAAATCAGCCGTTTTTGCTCGAACATTAAATGCCTCCAAATGGTATTTATTTCACTTCCCGAGCCCCTGGAAGCATGAAAATCACTTTAAACATGCTAATTTTAGCTCTAACACTGATGATCCACCTACAAATGTGAACTGACGTTCAAAAATAAAACATTTGAAAACGGACCATTTTCCACATTTCTGAAGCATGACGTAATGGGGGGGTGTTATCTCTTTTGTCGAAAATCAGCCGTTTTTGCTCGAACATTAAATGCCTCCAAATGGTATTTAATTAACTTCCCGGGGTGAAGAAACCCTTTTTGAGAACTCAGAGTGAGTAAATTGGCCATTTTCATGCACTTTTAACCATTCCATAAATCTTGTGTTTTGGGCCCCTGGAAGCATGAAAATCACTTTAAACATGCTAATTTTAGCTCTAACACTGATGATCCACCTACAAATGTGAACTGACGTTCAAAAATAAAACATTTGAAAACGGACCATTTTCCACATTTCTGAAGCATGACGTAATGGGGGTGTTATCTCTTTTGTCGAAAATCAGCCGTTTTTGCTCGAACATTAAATGCCTCCAAATGGTATTTATTTCACTTCCCGAGCCCCTGGAAGCATGAAAATCACTTTAAACATGCTAATTTTAGCTCTAACACTGATGATCCACCTACAAATGTGAACTGACGTTCAAAAATAAAACATTTGAAAACGGACCATTTTCCACATTTCTGAAGCATGACGTAATGGGGGGGTGTTATCTCTTTTGTCGAAAATCAGCCGTTTTTGCTCGAACATTAAATGCCTCCAAATGGTATTTATTTCACTTCCCGAGCCCCTGGAAGCATGAAAATCACTTTAAACATGCTAATTTTAGCTCTAACACTGATGATCCACCTACAAATGTGAACTGACGTTCAAAAATAAAAGATTTGAAAACGGACCATTTTCCACATTTCTGAAGCATGACGTAATGGGGGGGTGTTATCTCTTTTGTCGAAAATCAGCCGTTTTTGCTCGAACATTAAATGCCTCCAAATGGTATTTAATTAACTTCCCGAGCCCCTGGAAGCATGAAAATCACTTTAAACATGCTAATTTTAGCTCTAACACTGATGATCCACCTACAAATGTGAACTGAAGTTCAAAAATAAAACATTTGAAAACGGACCATTTTCCACATTTCTGAAGCATGACGTAATGGGGGGGTGTTATCTCTTTTGTCGAAAATCAGCCGTTTTTGCTCGAACATTAAATGCCTCCAAATGGTATTTAATTAACTTCCCGAGCCCCTGGAAGCATGAAATCACTTTAAACATGCTAATTTTAGCTCTAACACTGATGATCCACCTACAACTGTGAACTGACGTTCAAAAATAAAACATTTGAAAACGGACCATTTTCCACATTTCTGAAGCATGACGTAATGGGGGGGGGTGTTATCTCTTTTGTCGAAAATCAGCCGTTTTTGCTCGAACATTAAATGCCTCCAAATGGTATTTAATTAACTTCCCGGGGTGAAGAAACCCTTTTTGAGAACTCAGAGTGAGTAAATTGGCCATTTTCATGCACTTTTAACCATTCCATAAATCTTGTGTTTTGGGCCCCTGGAAGCATGAAAATCACTTTAAACATGCTAATTTTAGCTCTAACACTGATGATCCACCTACAAATGTGAACTGACGTTCAAAAATAAAACATTTGAAAACGGACCATTTTCCACATTTCGGAAGCATGACGTAATGGGGGGGTGTTATCTCTTTTGTCGAAAATCAGCCGTTTTTGCTCGAACATTAAATGCCTCCAAATGGTATTTATTTCACTTCCCGAGCCCCTGGAAGCATGAAAATCACTTTAAACATGCTAATTTTAGCTCTAACACTGATGATCCACTACAAATGTGAACTGACGTTCAAAAATAAAACATTTGAAAACGGACCATTTTCCACATTTCTGAAGCATGACGTAATGGGGGGTGTTATCTCTTTTGTCGAAAATCAGCCGTTTTTGCTCGAACATTAAATGCCTCCAAATGGTATTTAATTAACTTCCCGAGCCCCTGGAAGCATGAAAATCACTTTAAACATGCTAATTTTAGCTCTAACACTGATGATCCACCTACAAATGTGAACTGACGTTCAAAAATAAAACATTTGAAAACGGACCATTTTCCACATTTCTGAAGCATGACGTAATGGGGGGGTGTTATCTCTTTTGTCGAAAATCAGCCGTTTTTGCTCGAACATTAAATGCCTCCAAATGGTATTTAATTAACTTCCCGGGGTGAAGAAACCCTTTTTGAGAACTCAGAGTGAGTAAATTGGCCATTTTCATGCACTTTTAACCATTCCATAAATCTTGTGTTTTGGGCCCCTGGAAGCATGAAAATCACTTTAAACATGCTAATTTTAGCTCTAACACTGATGATCCACCTACAAATGTGAACTGACGTTCAAAAATAAAACATTTCAAAACGGACCATTTTCCACATTTCTGAAGCATGACGTAATGGGGGGGTGTTATCTCTTTTGTCGAAAATCAGCCGTTTTTGCTCGAACATTAAATGCCTCCAAATGGTATTTAATTAACTTCCCGAGCCCCTGGAAGCATGAAAATCACTTTAAACATGCTAATTTTAGCTCTAACACTGATGATCCACCTACAAATGTGAACTGACGTTCAAAAATAAAACATTTGAAAACGGACCATTTTCCACATTTCTGAAGCATGACGTAATGGGGGGGTGTTATCTCTTTTGTCGAAAATCAGCCGTTTTTGCTCGAACATTAAATGCCTCCAAATGGTATTTAATTAACTTCCCGAGCCCCTGGAAGCATGAAAATCACTTTAAACATGCTAATTTTAGCTCTAACACTGATGATCCACCTACAAATGTGAACTGACGTTCAAAAATAAAACATTTGAAAACGGACCATTTTCCACATTTCTGAAGCATGACGTAATGGGGGGGTGTTATCTCTTTTGTCGAAAATCAGCCGTTTTTGCTCGAACATTAAATGCCTCCAAATGGTATTTATTTCACTTCCCGAGCCCCTGGAAGCATGAAAATCACTTTAAACATGCTAATTTTAGCTCTAACACTGATGATCCACCTACAAATGTGAACTGACGTTCAAAAATAAAACATTTGAAAATGGACCATTTTCCACATTTCTGAAGCATGACGTAATGGGGGGGTGTTATCTCTTTTGTCGAAAATCAGCCGTTTTTGCTCGAACATTAAATGCCTCCAAATGGTATTTAATTAACTTCCCGAGCCCCTGGAAGTATGAAAATCACTTTAAACATGCTAATTTTAGCTCTAACACTGATGATCCACCTACAAATGTGAACTGACGTTCAAAAATAAAACGTTTGAAAACGGACCATTTTCCACATTTCTGAAGCATGACGTAATGGGGGGGTGTTATCTCTTTTGTCGAAAATCAGCCGTTTTTGCTCGAACATTAAATGCCTCCAAATGGTATTTATTTCACTTCCCGAGCCCCTGGAAGCATGAAAATCACTTTAAACATGCTAATTTTAGCTCTAACACTGATGATCCACCTACAAATGTGAACTGACGTTCAAAAATAAAACATTTGAAAACGGACCATTTTCCACATTTCTGAAGCATGACGTAATGGGGGGGTGTTATCTCTTTTGTCGAAAATCAGCCGTTTTTGCTCGAACATTAAATGCCTCCAAATGGTATTTATTTCACTTCCCGAGCCCCTGGAAGCATGAAAATCACTTTAAACATGCTAATTTTAGCTCTAACACTGATGATCCACCTACAAATGTGAACTGACGTTCAAAAATAAAACATTTGAAAACGGACCATTTTCCACATTTCTGAAGCATGACGTAATGGGGGGGTGTTATCTCTTTTGTCGAAAATCAGCCGTTTTTGCTCGAACATTAAATGCCTCCAAATGGTATTTAATTAACTTCCCGGGGTGAAGAAACCCTTTTTGAGAACTCAGAGTGAGTAAATTGGCCATTTTCATGCACTTTTAACCATTCCATAAATCTTGTGTTTTGGGCCCCTGGAAGCATGAAAATCACTTTAAACATGCTAATTTTAGCTCTAACACTGATGATCCACCTACAAATGTGAACTGACGTTCAAAAATAAAACATTTGAAAACGGACCATTTTCCACATTTCTGAAGCATGACGTAATGGGGGGTGTTATCTCTTTTGTCGAAAATCAGCCGTTTTTGCTCGAACATTAAATGCCTCCAAATGGTATTTATTTCACTTCCCGAGCCCCTGGAAGCATGAAAATCACTTTAAACATGCTAATTTTAGCTCTAACACTGATGATCCACCTACAAATGTGAACTGACGTTCAAAAATAAAACATTTGAAAACGGACCATTTTCCACATTTCTGAAGCATGACGTAATGGGGGGGTGTTATCTCTTTTGTCGAAAATCAGCCGTTTTTGCTCGAACATTAAATGCCTCCAAATGGTATTTATTTCACTTCCCGAGCCCCTGGAAGCATGAAAATCACTTTAAACATGCTAATTTTAGCTCTAACACTGATGATCCACCTACAAATGTGAACTGACGTTCAAAAATAAAAGATTTGAAAACGGACCATTTTCCACATTTCTGAAGCATGACGTAATGGGGGGGTGTTATCTCTTTTGTCGAAAATCAGCCGTTTTTGCTCGAACATTAAATGCCTCCAAATGGTATTTAATTAACTTCCCGAGCCCCTGGAAGCATGAAAATCACTTTAAACATGCTAATTTTAGCTCTAACACTGATGATCCACCTACAAATGTGAACTGAAGTTCAAAAATAAAACATTTGAAAACGGACCATTTTCCACATTTCTGAAGCATGACGTAATGGGGGGGTGTTATCTCTTTTGTCGAAAATCAGCCGTTTTTGCTCGAACATTAAATGCCTCCAAATGGTATTTAATTAACTTCCCGAGCCCCTGGAAGCATGAAATCACTTTAAACATGCTAATTTTAGCTCTAACACTGATGATCCACCTACAACTGTGAACTGACGTTCAAAAATAAAACATTTGAAAACGGACCATTTTCCACATTTCTGAAGCATGACGTAATGGGGGGGGTGTTATCTCTTTTGTCGAAAATCAGCCGTTTTTGCTCGAACATTAAATGCCTCCAAATGGTATTTAATTAACTTCCCGGGGTGAAGAAACCCTTTTTGAGAACTCAGAGTGAGTAAATTGGCCATTTTCATGCACTTTTAACCATTCCATAAATCTTGTGTTTTGGGCCCCTGGAAGCATGAAAATCACTTTAAACATGCTAATTTTAGCTCTAACACTGATGATCCACCTACAAATGTGAACTGACGTTCAAAAATAAAACATTTGAAAACGGACCATTTTCCACATTTCTGAAGCATGACGTAATGGGGGGATGTTATCTCTTTTGTCGAAAATCAGCCGTTTTTGCTCGAACATTAAATGCCTCCAAATGGTATTTAATTAACTTCCCGAGCCCCTGGAAGCATGAAAATCACTTTAAACATGCTAATTTTAGCTCTAACACTGATGATCCACCTACAAATGTGAACTGACGTTCAAAAATAAAACATTTGAAAACGGACCATTTTCCACATTTCTGAAGCATGACGTAATGGGGGGGTGTTATCTCTTTTGTCGAAAATCAGCCGTTTTTGCTCGAACATTAAATGCCTCCAAATGGTATTTATTTCACTTCCCGAGCCCCTGGAAGCATGAAAATCACTTTAAACATGCTAATTTTAGCTCTAACACTGATGATCCACCTACAAATGTGAACTGACGTTCAAAAATAAAACATTTGAAAACGGACCATTTTCCACATTTCTGAAGCATGACGTAATGGGGGGGTGTTATCTCTTTTGTCGAAAATCAGCCGTTTTTGCTCGAACATTAAATGCCTCCAAATGGTATTTAATTAACTTCCCGGGGTGAAGAAACCCTTTTTGAGAACTCAGAGTGAGTAAATTGGCCATTTTCATGCACTTTTAACCATTCCATAAATCTTGTGTTTTGGGCCCCTGGAAGCATGAAAATCACTTTAAACATGCTAATTTTAGCTCTAACACTGATGATCCACCTACAAATGTGAACTGACGTTCAAAAATAAAACATTTGAAAACGGACCATTTTCCACATTTCTGAAGCATGACGTAATGGGGGGTGTTATCTCTTTTGTCGAAAATCAGCCGTTTTTGCTCGAACATTAAATGCCTCCAAATGGTATTTATTTCACTTCCCGAGCCCCTGGAAGCATGAAAATCACTTTAAACATGCTAATTTTAGCTCTAACACTGATGATCCACCTACAAATGTGAACTGACGTTCAAAAATAAAACATTTGAAAACGGACCATTTTCCACATTTCTGAAGCATGACGTAATGGGGGGGTGTTATCTCTTTTGTCGAAAATCAGCCGTTTTTGCTCGAACATTAAATGCCTCCAAATGGTATTTATTTCACTTCCCGAGCCCCTGGAAGCATGAAAATCACTTTAAACATGCTAATTTTAGCTCTAACACTGATGATCCACCTACAAATGTGAACTGACGTTCAAAAATAAAAGATTTGAAAACGGACCATTTTCCACATTTCTGAAGCATGACGTAATGGGGGGGTGTTATCTCTTTTGTCGAAAATCAGCCGTTTTTGCTCGAACATTAAATGCCTCCAAATGGTATTTAATTAACTTCCCGAGCCCCTGGAAGCATGAAAATCACTTTAAACATGCTAATTTTAGCTCTAACACTGATGATCCACCTACAAATGTGAACTGAAGTTCAAAAATAAAACATTTGAAAACGGACCATTTTCCACATTTCTGAAGCATGACGTAATGGGGGGGTGTTATCTCTTTTGTCGAAAATCAGCCGTTTTTGCTCGAACATTAAATGCCTCCAAATGGTATTTAATTAACTTCCCGAGCCCCTGGAAGCATGAAATCACTTTAAACATGCTAATTTTAGCTCTAACACTGATGATCCACCTACAACTGTGAACTGACGTTCAAAAATAAAACATTTGAAAACGGACCATTTTCCACATTTCTGAAGCATGACGTAATGGGGGGGGGTGTTATCTCTTTTGTCGAAAATCAGCTGTTTTTGCTCGAACATTAAATGCCTCCAAATGGTATTTAATTAACTTCCCGGGGTGAAGAAACCCTTTTTGAGAACTCAGAGTGAGTAAATTGGCCATTTTCATGCACTTTTAACCATTCCATAAATCTTGTGTTTTGGGCCCCTGGAAGCATGAAAATCACTTTAAACATGCTAATTTTAGCTCTAACACTGATGATCCACCTACAAATGTGAACTGACGTTCAAAAATAAAACATTTGAAAACGGACCATTTTCCACATTTCGGAAGCATGACGTAATGGGGGGGTGTTATCTCTTTTGTCGAAAATCAGCCGTTTTTGCTCGAACATTAAATGCCTCCAAATGGTATTTATTTCACTTCCCGAGCCCCTGGAAGCATGAAAATCACTTTAAACATGCTAATTTTAGCTCTAACACTGATGATCCACTACAAATGTGAACTGACGTTCAAAAATAAAACATTTGAAAACGGACCATTTTCCACATTTCTGAAGCATGACGTAATGGGGGGTGTTATCTCTTTTGTCGAAAATCAGCCGTTTTTGCTCGAACATTAAATGCCTCCAAATGGTATTTAATTAACTTCCCGAGCCCCTGGAAGCATGAAAATCACTTTAAACATGCTAATTTTAGCTCTAACACTGATGATCCACCTACAAATGTGAACTGACGTTCAAAAATAAAACATTTGAAAACGGACCATTTTCCACATTTCTGAAGCATGACGTAATGGGGGGGTGTTATCTCTTTTGTCGAAAATCAGCCGTTTTTGCTCGAACATTAAATGCCTCCAAATGGTATTTAATTAACTTCCCGGGGTGAAGAAACCCCTTTTTGAGAACTCAGAGTGAGTAAATTGGCCATTTTCATGCACTTTTAACCATTCCATAAATCTTGTGTTTTGGGCCCCTGGAAGCATGAAAATCACTTTAAACATGCTAATTTTAGCTCTAACACTGATGATCCACCTACAAATGTGAACTGACGTTCAAAAATAAAACATTTCAAAACGGACCATTTTCCACATTTCTGAAGCATGACGTAATGGGGGGGTGTTATCTCTTTTGTCGAAAATCAGCCGTTTTTGCTCGAACATTAAATGCCTCCAAATGGTATTTAATTAACTTCCCGAGCCCCTGGAAGCATGAAAATCACTTTAAACATGCTAATTTTAGCTCTAACACTGATGATCCACCTACAAATGTGAACTGACGTTCAAAAATAAAACATTTGAAAACGGACCATTTTCCACATTTCTGAAGCATGACGTAATGGGGGGGTGTTATCTCTTTTGTCGAAAATCAGCCGTTTTTGCTCGAACATTAAATGCCTCCAAATGGTATTTAATTAACTTCCCGAGCCCCTGGAAGCATGAAAATCACTTTAAACATGCTAATTTTAGCTCTAACACTGATGATCCACCTACAAATGTGAACTGACTTCAAAAATAAAACATTTGAAAACGGACCATTTTCCACATTTCTGAAGCATGACGTAATGGGGGGGTGTTATCTCTTTTGTCGAAAATCAGCCGTTTTGCTCGAACATTAAATGCCTCCAAATGGTATTTATTTCACTTCCCGAGCCCCTGGAAGCATGAAAATCACTTTAAACATGCTAATTTTAGCTCTAACACTGATGATCCACCTACAAATGTGAACTGACGTTCAAAAATAAAACATTTGAAAATGGACCATTTTCCACATTTCTGAAGCATGACGTAATGGGGGGGTGTTATCTCTTTTGTCGAAAATCAGCCGTTTTTGCTCGAACATTAAATGCCTCCAAATGGTATTTAATTAACTTCCCGAGCCCCTGGAAGTATGAAAATCACTTTAAACATGCTAATTTTAGCTCTAACACTGATGATCCACCTACAAATGTGAACTGACGTTCAAAAATAAAACGTTTGAAAACGGACCATTTTCCACATTTCTGAAGCATGACGTAATGGGGGGGTGTTATCTCTTTTGTCGAAAATCAGCCGTTTTTGCTCGAACATTAAATGCCTCCAAATGGTATTTA